>NC_057805.1:216237333-216361103 GCF_018294505.1 Triticum aestivum | reverse complement strand
TGTGTGTTGGGGGGGTCTTTCTAGTTCGCATGCATATATACTCCATCTATAGGTCTCTCTCGCACACTATGTATGATTCTCTAGTCCAAGCTAGATATCTTGGGTGCACTCATCGTACACACACAAATTCCTTGGTTCGTTGCCCGTAACTCTCTCACGCACCACTCTGTCGTCTCCGAGCTCTTCCCCCTCTCTCTCAAACTCTCCATCTACCTGGGTCACACATACACATGCATATCTCACTCGCACTCGATAGGCCCATCTAAAACTCTATCTCTCTCCCTCGTTCTCTCTCCATCTCACACGCACACACACACAATCTCATGCCTAGCTAGCCAAGTATGATGGTATCTCACTCAATTGTAGGCACCCGCAGTCCCCCCTATATGTATATGACTAGCTAATCTTAGTCTCGATCACAAACATGTGCATGGTCTATCTCGATTTCTCTCGGGGCATCTTTCTATCGCGCACGCACCTCCCTCGATCTCCTACCCATATAGTCCCCTCACGATCTTGAGGGGATCTCTCTATCACAAACACACCCTCTCGCCCTCCCCATGCGTCCATGTTCTCCATGTGTCCCTCTCGACCTTTGTTCCTTGTTGGCCAGACCTCTATTGGACATGTGCTATAGGGGTGTCTCTCTCCATTGCAAACAATCACACACTAGCTATCTTCGTGTGTCTCCTCGCCTCGCTTTTCTATCTCGGAGATGCGTGTGTGATATGTTCGCCTAAGAAATGAAAAAACACACACTCTCTCTCTAATTTATCGTTTGTTGTCACTTTCTCTTTCACACACATACTCTTTTTGCACACTTACTCATTCTCCTTCACACGCACTTGATCTCTCTCGACTTAGGCACTCTCCTCGGTCCAAGCATATTGATTTATTGAAAAGTCAAACATCACAAAGTTTGACCATGTACGTGGAGAAAAACAATTACATCTAGAACGGCAAACATATACCATTAGATTCACCATGAGATGTACTTTCGTATGATGTATCTTTGGTATTGTAGATATAAATAACATTTGCGTAAACCTGATCAAAGTTTCCGAAGTTTGACTTCTAAAAAATTTACATGCACTGCATTGTCGAGCGGATGGAATATCTCTTTCCCCCTCTCAGCTATCTGACGCACCACTAAGCCTTATCGGGGCTCCTCAATCTCTCCCAAACTTTATATCTCCCTGGTTCACACATACACAATGTCTCACTCGCGCTATACATATAGACCCATCCAACACTCTCCACCCTTGTTCTCTCTCTATGTGACACGCACCCCCTAATAAGTACCATAATCCCTCACTCCATCATAGGCGCAAGCACTCCCCCTAGGTATGATTATTTCTCACTAGCCATCAGGAACACACGTATTGTCTCCTTCCATCCATACGTCTATCTCGATATCTCTCGGGGTATCTTCTATCGCGCACACACCTTGTCACTCGATCTCCCACCCATGTAGTCCCATCACGATCTCCAGGGGATCTCTCTATGACAAACATACACTCTCTTCTCCACATGTCTGCATTTTCTCCGTACGTCTCTCTCGACCCCTCTCCCTTGTTTGTCAGACCCCTCTTGGCCACGTGCTAGGGGTCTTGCTCTCTCGGTTGCAAACAACCACACACTATCTCCTCACCTTGCTTCCGTTGTTGAAGATGCATGTGTGATATGTTTTCATAAGACACACATGTTTTTTCTCAACTTTTATCGAGTCTTGTCCATGTCTCTTTCACACATGCACACACACTTTTTTCACTCACTCTTTCTATTTCACACACTCTCTCTCTCTATCTCTCTAGTTGGGGACTCTCTCACGTCCATAAGCATATGGATGTTTTGAAAAGTCAAACCTCAGAAAAGTTTGACCAGGTATATGAACATTTACATCTGGAACGATTTAGATTCATCACAACATGTACTTACTATCATTTATCTTTGGTATTGTAGATATAAGTAATTTCTTTATAAACTTGGTCAAAGTTTCAAAAGTTTGACTTTTAAAAAAATGTTGGAACTACATTATCGAACGGAGGGAGTAGCTCTTTCTCTCTCTCTCTGCTATCTCTCACGGGCCTCCCCTCTCACTCGAACACTCTATACTGACGGATTATACACTCACTGTGTCAGCGTATAGCTCCGTATATTGTTTAGTTGACCGGTCAACCATTCCACATGCTGCCTTGTCAGCTCGTGTTCTGTATCTTCATGTGCTGGCCCATGTGGTAGTGGGTGAAAATAAGTAAACTAGAGGCCCATCTGACACGCGGTGAAGTAAACAAAGTTGAAACCACTCGGGGTAGCACCCCGAACGCTAGTAAATTGAGGGTGCATTGAGGACACACTTCTTTCGCGTGAAGGACGCACTCGTGCACAATTCACCACTGCGCGGCGGTATGCAGAGAAGGACGCACTCGCGCACACCCAGCACACAACACACACCAGCACACGTGTACACCGGTGTCGCCGCCGGTTGAGATGGACGGCGAGGCAGCCAACAAGCGGAGTTGGCTCGAGCCAAAACCGCATCCGGCGAGCCTGGAATTCATCAGCAGCCTCCCCGACGACATGCTGCTCGTCATCATCGGCCTCCTCCCCACCAAATCTGCCGTGCGGACCGCCCTTCTCTCCCGGCGGTGGCGCCCCCTCTGGCGTCGCGTCCCCTCAACCTCACCGTCGATAGCTGCCTCTGCGACGGGGATTGCAAACACATGGCCGCAGTCTCCAAGATCCTTTCATCGCACCCTGAGCCTGCCAGACGCCTTGACACCCGCATGTTCTGTACCAACTACAAGGTCCAACCCAAGTTCGACGAGTGGTTCTTATCCCCCACCCTAGATCAACTCGAGGAGCTCAGGTTTGAAGCTGGACGTTGTCGCTCTGTGCCGCTGTCAGCGCTCCGCCTCACGCAAACGCTGCACCGCGCCAGCTTCAGCTCCTGCTATCTTCCCCAGATTAATGCTGCACCCTCCCTTCTTCTCCCTCAACTCAAGCAGCTCGACCTCTTCGACATTGTCATCTCGAAGAAGGCTATGGAGCACATGCTCTGCAGCTGTACTGCGCTCGAGTACCTTCATCTTGAGCAGATCCACGGGTTCATTAGCCTCCACATCGCCTCCACGAATCTCCGATGGATTTATGTGTCTTGCTGGCCCCGCAACAAGACATCAATTGGGAAGAGATCACTCCAGCTGTTCCATGTTATGGTCATTGAGAATGCGCCTTTCCTTGAGAGATTGCTTGTATCAGATCTAGAAGGTCCAACAAAAATCAGGATCGTTGACGCGCCAAAATTGACAGCGTTGGTGCACTCGTCGGCCAAATTCTCTGAACTCTTTATTGGATCCGTAATCGTTTAGGTACAACACTCATCTTCTTCTCCGTCTTCTTGAAATTCACATTTTTAAATTTCTTCTTGATGTATTCATGACTGTCTTCCAAAAAATAATTCCCACAAGCTTGACCCAGTCTATGCGCACAGTGAAGATCTTGGCAATAAAATCTATCGGCCCCAATCTGGATCAAGTTGTTGGATTCCTTACATGCTTTCCGTGCACGGAGAAGCTACTCATCGAGGTGAAACTTCTTTCCTATTAGTAAACAGTAATCACAATGTAGCTCAATTTTTTTTCGTAATTTTCCCAAATTACGATGACAAGTGTAGTGTTCAAAACTGCATCTACGCACTGCACCGAAAGAAATGTTTTTAGTATTTTTTCTCACGTGATCACCTGCATCGTTTTGTTGTTGTACTACTATAGTAGCCTAGGCTAGTCATAGTGGAAAGTAACTTAGACTACTCCAGTAACTCTATGGTTACCCTAAGAGCAAGTGCTACCTCCGTCCTGGTTTACTCTTCCTATTTTGTAGTATCAAAATTTGACCATAGATTTAACTGACAAAATGTTAATGCATGTCACTAAGAACTATATCGTTGGATTCGTATTTGAACATAATTTCAAATGGTGTAATTTTTAGTGACATGCATTGGCATTTTCTTACGTAAATCTATGGTCAAAATATTATACTAAATAAGAGGTAGTACAAAAGTGGGATATAACGGCCCTCCACTATGTAGGCCAAAACACGTGCCAAATTCACTTGTGATGCATTTGGCATCTGCTCACCTGGTGCCCCAATCTGGATCACCTACTTTGCTCCGGTGCCAAATTAACTCACACAATGAAAAAACACTTGCGTGGGAGAGAGAGAGAAGACTGAGGCAATAAAAAAACACTTGTTTGGGAGAGTGAGAGGCTGGTGTGGTTGGTTTGATTGATTTGTTTATACATGTGGGTCTGTGTGCATAGCGGTGCCAACTCTCTCACATCGCGAGAGCGGTGCCAAAATCTTTTGATTTGACATCGATGCGTATTATGTGGCATACTTTTGCGAAATATGGCATCGGCCACATAGTGGAAGGCAAAAAATGCCCAAGCTCTTCACGTACTCCTAGGTAAATGAGAGGAAAGAGAAAGAGAGAGAGTGAAAATATATCACTAGCCAGCCAACCCTATCATATGAGCGAATGATATTGGTACCTCTTGATGACACGGCAATCTTATACAGCCAGCTGCTCTAATATGTTCTCTTCTTTTGCAGATAAAAAAGACCCGAAAGTGAAAAATGTGTTGCACTATAAAAATCTCATCGAATGCCTTGATCTCCATCTTACAGAAATTGATTTGATCGACTACCGAGGCAACACATCTGAGATTAAATTGGCCAGGTTCTTTGTTCTGGAGGCAAGTGTGCTAAAGGTAACGAGGTTTGGCATTCTCTGGCGCAACAATGAATGGCGTGCTGATCACCGCAAGCGTCTAAGCCTAAATGACAAAGCCTCCGCAGAAGCTGAATTTGTTTTTGAAACATCAAGTGGTCAGAGACTCGAAAACTTATTTGCCCATTAGTGACTTATCAGGGCGGTGGATTTTAGTTTGTACGATAATGATGCATCCAACTAAAGTAACGAAAGTTCTTACGTAAACTTCCTAGTAATTCCCTCTTTGTAGGTGCAGCATTACTCCTAACATTTGTAATATCAGTTTGAAACTTGTAATATTGCCGTGTCCTATTCCTGTGTTTTCAAAATCCCGCGAATCAAACAGGTCCTGAGTTGGTGATGATGTTGTGCCTGCCATCTTTCACCAATAGCCGTCGGATCTAGATCTGACGCATACAAACCAAACTTCTCCAGTTTTGCAAAAAGATGCCCGCACTTGTTCCCCATTTACAAACAACTCCTTGTCTCTCACAATCAGCCTTATCTCCTCCCCACCACATCTAGAAGGCCATGGAAAAATCTGGCGCGATGGCCGCTGCCGGCGCCGTCCACCCCCAATCTTGGTGTTCTGTGCAATGCACGGGCATCTACGCACGGGAAATTATGTCGAACACGGTTAGTTGTAAGCAGGCTAGGTCTACAGCCATGACGATAGTGACTGCAGACGGTGAGGCTGACTATGGTATGCCGAACACGGCGCCTATACACAGGTGTCATCTCCGGCGTAGGGTCTTGTCACTTCACTGTGAGGACCAGCACGTAATAATTTGACCAACGGGTAGTACAGTGCTACTACATTGGTAGTACTACTACTAGTACTAGCACCACTGTTTGGATTTAGTAGTACTATCACGTCCATCTGGATTTAGTATTTGACTTGCAATATCTAGTAATGCTGTCACAAAAAATGTACTACTCCCCCTGTAAATAAATACATGGTGTATTGTTTTATTCCTATCAGCGAGATAACTTAATGTCTTTTTGCTACTTAATAGGATTACATGCAATGAACTAACCACTGCATGTGATGTTTGGTAGTCTCAAGTCATAGAAAGCATGCACGGCCCACATCTCTCATTGGTTGATATGTCATGAAATAAGAAACGAGGAGGGAGTTAATGTACCGTGCCTAAGTGTTTTGGGATTGTTTGGTTTTCGTAAGGTGACTTACACAACATTTTTGGTTACATGCATTAACATTTTATTAGTTAAATCAAAGGTCAAAACTTGGCGCAAAATGCAAAGGGGACCAATAAACCAGTAAACATCAAAGTTCTCTCATTTGGCCCCAACTAGAGGTCCGGTGAGATGACTATACTGCACCGGCATGGAGGGGGACGCATCTTCATTAACTTACTGCACCTACCTTTGGGTGTATGACATGTGGGCCCAACGGGTGGATGGCCAACCTGTCATACAGCCAAAGGCAGGTGCAGTAGAGGGGCGAGGAGTAGATGGCCAACACGCACGTGAATTCAACGCAGTCTGCACTTCTCATATAAAGGCTCCCGCCAGTCCAATCTACGAAATCCTACGCACCTACGCACCGAAGGGCAAGAGTGATCACTCCAATCGCAAGATCAGTTGACTAGAAGCTAGACCCATGGAGGCAATGAGCGCGAGCATCAGCCGGCTGTGCTAGATGGTCCACGACGCCAGCCTGCGGCCCGGCACCGAGGAACGTCTCTAGGTAGTGCTTGAGGCCGCCAGGGCGAGGGGCCGCTTGGACGACAACTTCGTCTCCTTGTTCAATGAGGTCCTCGTCGGCTTCCTCGACAAGTTCACCGTCGTCAAGAAGCTCGCGGACGACCTTGACGTAAGCCTCGAGCCCACGAGCCCTGGCTCTGCGATGCCTACCACCCTCAACGGCCTCTATGGTGACAACCTCTTCGACGCACTAGTGGCCCTGCGACTGCCCGCCGTCGCGCCGGAGAATGTCCACCTCGAGGTCGCGCTCGCCGCGCAGCGTCTGGCGCAGCAAGACACCATTGACATAATCACCCACGTATACGCGCAAATCATCCACAAGGACTTCTACATGCAAGAGGAGGACGATAGGACGCTGGCCTTCTTAAACCACAGGGCAACCTTGGACGGCATTGTTCAGAAGCACGTTGAGCTTGCCGCCAACGCCGCTGCTCCTCACACGTCGGTTGGTGACCCGGTGCACTAGGGCGTGAGGATGTCATTGATGGATCCATATGTATCTTTATCTTTCCGTCAAATCCATGTAGTAGTATATGGTACTACTAGTAATTATCTTACCTTTCGCATCAACTTCATAATTTTCGTACGTACTGCTAGACATGAATGCTAGTTATGGACCATGCCACCCCACTATATCGAGGTGCTGGTTACGTAGAACAAATTTCCTGGAGTCCGTGCTCAGCCCTCCTCTATCTCTCTTCCCAGCCAGCCAGCAGACGCGCGGAGCCCATCGTCTGTTTGCTCATATGCGGTCCCACATGTCAGTGAAAACGCAAGAGGACCCACTGAACCTACACATCTTTCACCTTGACGTGCTGGTGATGAAAAACAAATCCAATACAGATCTTCTGTGGCCGCTTTTGGAGTTACTCAAGAGTAGTAAGATTCTATTTACAGTTTAACCCAAGATGCACATCACGTGGCTTCAACTACCACTCTATTTTCTTGCATGACACGACCTGGATGCTGGATGTCCCACGTGTCGGCAAAAGGAGGAAGAACTCGACCAAATCTTCGGTTGTGCTCTCGGATTAGACTAGTTGTGCTAACTTAAAATTTTATTGTGTAGAATGGATGCAAGTTTTGGTATTGGGAATAAGAGTACAACGATATATTGATAGAGCGCAATTTAGTAGACGTTCTAGCACTTTTAGCTGGCATAGAGGCTAGAGATGAGACTAGTGTACTTGTTGATAGAATAGAGGCTAGACACATCTACTTCTTTACACTCGAAGAAGAAAGAAGCACGCAAGATCGAGCCTCCGCGGATCAACAATGAATGCATCGAGAAGGCACTAATCCAACTTATAGGAGCCGTTATGGAAGTTGGATATCTTCTAAAATGTATTCTTGTGGTTCTTGTTTTCTTTGGTCTTGCTTTTCTAGTCAAAATTTTGGTGATGTATTTCCATGTACCAAAAAATCAATGATGAAAAAAGATATGTGTTTGCAAAGAAAAATGTACGCGGCCGGGATGCATCCGCGCGTTCGGCGCACGGCCACCGCATCCGAGAAATGGCCCAAACACGACCCCATTGCCCTACCCAAACGGACAGAATCCGGGCAAAACGGAGGTCCGTTTGGGGTCGTGCATTGGAGTTGGCCTTACAAGTGGGACCGCAGTTGAGGAAACCGACTATCAGCAAACCCCCACCTCGCCCGCCGCACGATGGCTGGTTTAGAGAAACGACGAGGTTGAAGAGATTGCTTTAGCACGGACTCCAAGAAGTATGGTGTCAGATGGTAGTCGTGCTGGTGGTGTGTGCCGTACTCCTGTACGTGAATGCTTGTTCTGGCCCATGCCACCCTACTACTCCCACTACTTATAGTAGTAGTATCGAGGATTCGAGGTGCTGGTTACGTACAACGAACACATTAACATATGGCCCACCTCACACTGTGGCCAAATTTCCTGGAGTCTGTGCTAGGTTAAAAAGTGTTCTTTGTGAGGATGGGTGGCTGGTCTCATGTTTAAAACTTGTTGTATTACGTACGTAGACGTAGAGATAGTGCAGCATGTAAAGCTAGTACAAATAGTGTACTATTGTTGATTGGCCTCATCCGATAACCTGTTGCAATGCACGTACAATTATGTATTCAGAAAATATTTTTTTTGCCTCGTTGCAGCACCCACTCAGAGAAGCGACTCGAAAGCCATTCATAAATTTAGTAAGTTTATCACAGGCATATCATTTTATTACATACAACAGGTCATCAACCCACAACAACATCGAGGATACATTATAAATACTAAAGTTTTCATCACACAACAAATAACAAGCAATGAAATGAACTTCAACTCAACCAATCCTCGGCGTTGGAAACACTTGCTTTTAACCACAAGTGATTCTCTAGGAAGGGCCAGCTACTGTCAATCTCGAGACCAACGCAGGACTGATCATCCAGGCTAAAGCGGCCTACTATATCATGACTAGGGTAGGGAACCACCGCAATTTCCGACGTATAGATACAGTTGCTTCTGATAAATGGTAGTAACGTTGTGTCAACAACAGTTGGATTGCCTTTCACCATCATTGGATAGTTTTGTCCAAGGAAGAGCGAGTTTTCTCCAAGACTATCAATATTGTACCAGGGAGAAGGTGTTGGCGCTAGCACAGTTGTATCCATCCCGAATACCATGCAACGGGTGTTGGAATAGGTCCGGAGAGTGCGACCATGGGAGACAACACCTGCTTCCTTAGTAGTAACATCAGCAGTGGGCTGTATACAGACAAGAAGGGGCGATCCATCGGAATTAGTTGCCAGCCGCCACTGAGTATATAAGTCCTGCTCATCCTCATGCTCGTGATCATCACCATCGTCATCTCCCCCTTGGTTATAAAAAATTTCAAGTATAGGTGGTGGAATGTTCACAGGACCTTGGAAACACAAGAAGAAGGTTAATTAGTAGAGAAGGGAAACTTGCTAACTCGCATGCATGTGGATGAAACAATTATAATTACGGTGGAAGACAAACGTACTGAAACTACGAGGATCCCATGCAAAAAACAGTGCCACGAGTGGTGGCAGCAAACACAAGACCCTCGTATTGAATTGCATCACAGTACACATCCGTGTATGGAAACTGATTTTTGAGAAATATCCATCCAGTCGAACCACGAAGGACGGCAACAAGCTTGTCGAAGATAGCAACAACTCCATAGTTCCTGTAATGCCAAGAGCGGTTGGGAACTCGACAATTTGCTATCTTTCATAGAAGACAGCCACCATGATCGTATTTGAACATGCGTAGAATACGGGTGTGCTCAACTGTAACGCCCCGAGACCGATGCTTCAGAAGACTTCCTTATTTTCGTGATTGCCGTGTGTTTCTTTTGGTGCTTGCTCTTTTATTTTTGCATTGCATCATGTCATCATGCCGTCATGTCATTAATCTTTGCATCAAAACTCAACTAAATAAATTGCATGGATCTCCGATCCATTTAAATCGAGGGAATTCACATGGTGATTTCTCTTTATAATATATCCTCCTAATATTTATGGAGCTATTATAAATATTCCATTAATTGGAGTTCACCTTAACACACGTGCAAAATTAATCCTATGCCTTTTCTGCTTTGAGTCGATCTCTCTAACTTTGCCAACAATTCTTTCTCCATTTATTGTGGCTCCTCTAAAATTCTCAACATTTTTGGGCCTTCCAAACCTCCTCTTCCTATTCACCCATTTGAATTAAATTCAAATGTTTTTGAATCTAAACCTTGCATCCATGCCCACTCCTATTTTCTTGGATTAAACTCATTTTTCTGAGTCTGAGAAAATTATCCCGCGCCCAAGCTCCTCCGCCCCGCGCCTCTGCCTCCGCGCCACTCGTCGGAGCCCCGCGAGTTCGTCCCTGCCGCGCTAAGCTCTCTCCATCGACCCCCGCGACCAGCGCCTCCACTACCTCCCCGTCGCTGCGCCTACCTCCTCGTCGCTGCGCCTGCCTCCTCTCGTCGCTGCCGCCTTCCGTTCCTCGTCACCACGCCAGTAGCCGTCGCTGCTGTGGTCTTCTGCATCGCCAAATCCCAGCACCCGTGGCCCTCTGCTTCGCCTCGCCAAACCATCGATGTTCTTCCTCCGGTGCCCTGTCCCCGTTGGCTTTGCTCGAGCACGCCACCACTGCGCCTCAAGTTCTGCTACATGAGCACCTCAAGTTCTGCTACAGGAGCACCACGGCTAGTACCTTGGAACGTCTACGACTACGCGGGCTCGCCAAGTACCACGACGACCGTGTACCACTACTTCCACTACGAGTTTCGAGAACGTCTACTTCCTCTACACTGCACCGAAACGCCGAGTTCCTCGCCGTGACCCCGAACATCTACGGAAACTTGTGCGACTATGAATGTGAACGACTACCGTTGACCCTAAGTTACTCGGAACCGTCAAGTACCTCTCCGAAAACGAACGTGTGCCACTACTCCCACTACCGTCGCCGAAGACCCGTGTAACGGAACCGTCAAGTTCGACTACCTTCGTGTGTACCACTACTTCCCTCGGCGACCCATGAACAACTACTCCCACTACCGTCGAACCCGAGCCACTCCGAAAATGCACGCTTCGAAGGTATAACCGCCGAGACGACGCCCATGAATGAATGATTGTGATGTATGAGTTGCTCGTGTTCGAACCGTGTCCCAGTTGTCGCTTGCGCGTTCCTTGTTTCCTTGCCACCGTCTTGTGGGACACCCGGTACCGGGATCACCCCACCATCTTGCATGACACGCTCACGCCACACTTCCTTTTGCACTGGTATCTCCGTGAACTACCGGAACCGATATGTTGCCGTGGCATCATTTTCGGATTCCTTGCCGTGGCACCCCTTTCTTCCAGCACGGCGACAAATGCTCCATAACATGCTCATATCAACATTTTCATAAAATTGCATATAACTTGCATTGTCATCCGCATCATGATAACAACATTAAAAATGTCTAAAATTGATGTTTGCATTAAAATTGCTAATCGACATATGGGGATTTTCCGGTATTATTGTTTGTTGTTCCGGCCTCATTTAAATTGCCTAAATAGGTAGTTTCCATATGCTTCACCTCTTGCCATGGTTAATAACATTTAATATTGTTGGGTACATAAATGAGAGAGAACTAAATAATTAAATGTGGTGTTTCGTCAATATGCAACTCGTTGCATATTGAGCTCCACTTAATTTGTAGTGTTGTTTGTTGCATTTTCCCATGCCATACCTCATTTAAACCAGACATGCATCATACTTGATTGTGCATCATGCCATGTGTATGTGGTGGTTGTTCACTATGGTGTTTGTTTCTTTCCGGTTTGCTTCTCTCGTTAGCTTCGGTTTCGTTCCGGAGTTGTGAGGATTCGTTCGACTACGTCCGCTTGTCTTCTTCATGGACTCGTTCTTCTTCCTTGCGGGATCTCAGGCAAGATGACCACCCCTCGAAATCACTTCTATCTTTGCTTTGCTAGTTGCTCGTTCTATTGCCATGCTGCGCTACCTACCACTTGCTATTTTCATGCCTCCCAAATTGCCATGAACCTCTAACCTTTGTCACCCTTCCTAGCGAACCGTTGTTTGGCTATGTTACCGCTTTTGCTCAGCCCCTCTTATAGCATTGCTAGATGCAGGTGAAGATGAAGATTGCTCCATGTTGGATTATGTTTATGTTGGGATATCACAATATCTCTTATCTTAATTAATGCATCTATATACTTGGTAAAGGGTGGAAGGCTCGGCCTTATGCCTGGTGTTTTGTTCCACTCTTGCCGCCCTAGTTTCCGTCATACCGGTGTTTTCCATGATTTTGCGTTCCTTACGCGGTTGGGTGATTTATGGGACCCCCTTGACAGTTCGCTTTGAATAAAACTCCTCCAGCAAGGCCCAACCTTGGTTTTACCATTTGCCTACCTAAGCCTTTTTCCCTTGGGTTCTGCAGACTCAAGGGTCATCTTATTTTAACCCCCGGGCTAGTGTTCCTCTGAGTGCTGGTCCAAACTAGAGCACCGTGCGGGACCGTCCCTTGGCAACTTGGGTTATGTTGGTACATGTACGCTTCGCTTATCCGGTGTGCCCTGAGAACGAGATATGTGCAGCTCCTATCGGGATTTGTCGGCACATCCGGGCGGCTTTGCTGGTCTTGTTTTACCATTGTCGAAATGTCTTTTAACCGGGATTCCGAGACTGATCGGGTCTTCTCGGGAGAAGGTTTGTCCTTCATTGACCGTGAGAGCTTATAATGGGCTAAGTTGGGACACCCCTGCAGGGTATTATCTTTCGAAAGCCGTGCCCGCAGTTATGTGGCAGATGGGAATTTGTTAATATCCGGTTGTATAGTACTTGACACTTGACCTTAATTAAAACGCATCCACCGTGTGTGTAGCCGTGATGGTCTCTTCTCGGTGGAGTCCGGGAAGTGAACACGGTTTCTGGGTTATGTTTGACGTAAGTAGGAGTTCAGGATCACTTCTTGATCATTGCTAGCTTCACGACCGTTCCGTTGCTTCTCTTCTTGCTCTCATTTGCGTATGTTAGCCACCATATATGCTAGTGCTTGCTGCAGCTCCACCTCATTACCCCATCCTTTTCCTTTAAGCTTAAATAGTCTTGATCTCGCAGGTGTGAGATTGCTGAGTCCTCGTGACTCACAGATACTTCAAAACAGTTGCAAGTGTCGATGATACCAGTGCAGGTGACGCAACTGGGCTCAAGTGGGAGCTCGATGAAGATCTTGTTCGTTGTGTTGTTTCTTTTCATGTTGATCAGTAGTGGAGCCCGGTTGGGACGATCAGGGATCTAGCAGTTGGGTTGTCTTCTTTTATTTTGGTTTCGTAGTCGGACCTATGTGTGTATCTCTGAATGATGTATGTTTCATTTATGTATTGTGTGAAGTGGCGATTGTAAGCCAACTCTTTATCCCATTCTTGTTCATTACATGGGATTGTGTGAAGATGACCCTTCTTGCGACAAAACCACAATGCGGTTATGCCTCTAAGTCGTGCCTCGACACGTGGGAGATATAGCCGCATCGTGGGCGTTACATCAACCTCTGGGCAGTCTGAGATTTTTGGAAGTGGAACCCGGTGACGAGTGTACACATTCACAAGTTCCCACTCGCAGTTGTACCCAATATAAACAACCCAATCTCCATTTGCGCCTGCCTAAGCCTTGCCCTCAAGAGATGGCATCTTAACATCATACGTATCATTATCAAGCGGCATCAACTTGCACAAGGCGAGGCTTCCCTCATCCCCGCGCCAGTCAGCTGGGTCACGGCAAAGAAGATAGGGGAGATCAAACCGCTCCTGGACCCTTGGGTTCCTTGTAATGATGTTATTAGTTGGTCAAGAATGGTCTTGAACAAACCAGCCATGCTAGCCGAGGTGATGATGTCGGACCGATCAATGAGTTCCCCCACCACGTCATCTTTCAGATCGGGGCAAGAATAACGGGGTCATTTCCGACTTGTTCCCTCCATGGAGAAGACGATCGAACAATGGCAAAAGGAAGGGTGAAGGCAAATGAAGGAGGGAGGAAGAGCGTGCGACAACATTTCCAAATCAAGAGGGAAAGGCGAAGAGTCGGTGGACGATTGCCAGTTTGCCACGGTACACAAGAGGCGCCCCGGCCTACACGTCCTTTCGGAAATTGTACAAAAGGACTCGCCGTCGTTTCACTGACATGTTGGAATGGGACCACATGTCAACAAAACATGGTGTGTAATTTCTCGTGCAAAATGCGATCTGACCGCGTTGGCCCGAGGTGCCGCATTAGTTATCGACCTTTATTTTTTAACATACAATCTTAGTGGATAGCTCCTGTGGTCATCACACGTGAGCGGATATATAGGTGGGCTAGGTGGGCAGGCGGTAACAATCTAAGTGCTAAAAGATTTGATCTCGAAAAAAGAGTTGATGCAATGCTTTGTTTTGTTTGGATTTTCCAACTATGACCATTGGATAGAGTGAATCAATGGCTTACGTTCAAAGTTATTCTCATACTATAGAATGGTATAGGAACGTGGAGAGATTTGTTTGATTTTATATCGCTGAATAATATAAAATATTATGAGTGCAGACGCTCCACCCCGAGGTTTGTTGCTCCTTCTCGGTCGTCGGGAATCTATGTTCTTCCACTCCTTCGTTTAAGACATGAGATTTGTTCATCCTTTTGCCGACACGCGGGACATCTATATGCCTCCATTTTAAAAATCATACTATATGCCTCCATGACGCGCGGGACATCTAGCATCAAGGTGGCGTGTCATGCAAGAAAATGGAGATATGCAGTGCGTAAGTGAGTCGTGCACTTCGATGGCACCTAGTACTACGCAATATTTTTTCTCCTCGATGGCACTTGAATAGTGCACGTACTCAATGACAGAGCACGGGATGGTAGCCATGGACATGGTCGACTCTTTTTGAAGAGAGTACTAATAAATACGTAACTTTGATGTGTCCCGTCAACTCGCAGAACGACGAGAAGCTTGCTTACTACGCCTTCTCCCTCGCCAACGCGTGTGCGGTGGCTCGCAGCACGAGGAGAAACTTTTGCTTACAAGCGGTGGACGTGCAGTAGTTCATTTGGTGTCATATTGCCAGAAGTACTACTGTAGTACCATCATTATTGTTTGACTTCCGGAAGAGGAGAAGAGCCAAGCGCAAGGTCACCTACTAACCTAGTACAGTACTACTATAGCCAAAGCCGGTCCACCTTTTTAGAGCATGGTTAATTAATATAGGCGGCTCTTGCAGCGGCACATCATTTAGAGCAAGTACTCTCTTCGTAGGATCAAAGGAAGTGAA
Source organism: Triticum aestivum (assembly GCF_018294505.1). NCBI lineage: Eukaryota > Viridiplantae > Streptophyta > Magnoliopsida > Poales > Poaceae > Triticum > Triticum aestivum. Next base: position 216,345,817 of record NC_057805.1, on the reverse strand, counting down.
ACAAAAGTTGGAGTGGATGCTAGATTGCCAATTAAAACATGATTACATAGGAAAAAAATCCTATAGCATTCTATCCTATGAATCAAACAACCAATGTAGGAAAATTATGAGGGGGGACTCTCCAACAGTGTTCCTCGGCTCGCACCTAGCATCACGGTGGTCGAACTTGTAGTCATTCATCTGGTACACGTGGCATCTCAGATCTGGACACAAGGTGACGCGACCTCTCACTTCCTCCGCCATTTGAAGCGGCGCGCCGGTGGAGGACTAGCATACTCCAATATTAGGTTGGCTCTATGTGATGTGGCAACTTCATATACTAACCGGATGCTGGCTATACTACTACGGTACTCACACTCCAAGAAGTGACTCGAAAACCATTCATAAATTGAGTCGATGACACGCATTTTCAAATGCACCATTCATTATATACAACAAGTCATCAACACACAACGACAACGATGATACATGTTGGATTATAGATTATTTCCAACAAAACATTCTAGTAAATACTGAAGTTTTCATCACACAACAAATAACAAGCAATGAAATGAACTTCAACTCAACCAATCCTTGGCGTTGGAAATGCTTGCTTTGAACCATAGGTGCTCTGGGAATGGCCAGCTATTGTCAATATCGAGAGCAATGCAGGACTGATCATCCAGGCTTAAGCGGCATATATCAGGAGTAGGGTAGGGAACCGCCGCAATGTCCGAGGTATAGATACAATTGCTTCTCATAAATGGTAGTAACGTTGTGTCAACAGCAGCTGGATCGCCTTTAACCATCATTGGACAGTTTGGTCCAAGGAAGAGCGAGTTTTCTCCAAGACTATCAATACTATACCAGGGAGAAGGTGTTGGCGCTAGCACACTAGTATCCATCCCGAATACCCTGCAACGGGTGTTGGAATAGGTCCGGAGAGGGCGACCATGGGAGACAACACGTGCTCCTCAGTAGTAACAATCTCAGTGCACTGTATACAGACAAGAAGAGGTGATTCATCGGAATTAGTTGCCAGCCGCCACTGAGTATATAAGTCCTGCTCGTCCTCATGATCGTGATCATCACCATCGTCATCTCCCCCTTGGTTATAAAATTTTTCAAGTATAGGTGGTGGAATGTTCACAGGACCTTGGAAACACAAGAAGAAGGTTAATTAGTAAAGGGAAACTTCCTAACCTGCATGCATGTGGATGAAACAATTATAATTACAGTGGAAGACAAACTTACCGAAACTACGAGGATCCCATGCAAAAACAGTGCCACGAGTGGTGGCAGCAAACACAAGATCCTCGTATTCAATTGCATCACAGTACACATCCGTGTATAGAAACTGATTTTTGAGCAATATCCATCCAGTCGAACCACGAAGGACGGCAACAAGCTTGTCGAAGATAGCAACAACTTGATAGTTCTTGTAATTCCAAAAGTGGTTGGGAACTTGACAAGTTGCTATCTTCAGTAGGTGACAGTCACCATGATCGTATTTGAACGTACGTAGATCATCTATGTGCTCAACCTCAGGGCACTCGGAGATTTTTGGAAGTGGAATCCGCTGACCAGTGTACACATTCACAAGTTCCCACTCGCAATTGTACCCAATATAAACAACCCAATCTCCATTTGTGCCAGCCCAGGACTTACCCTTAAGCGATGGCATCTTGACATCACACGTATCATTATCAAGCGGCATCAACTTGCACAAGGCAAGGCCTCCGTCGTCCGCGCCCATGCGAACAGGCTTATAGCGAAGAAGATAAGGGAGATCAAACCGCTCCTGGACCCTTGGGTTCCTTGTAATGATGTTATTAGTTGAGTCGAGAATGGGCTTGAACGAACCTGCCATGCTAGCCGAGGTGATGACGTCGCACCGATCAATGAGTTCCCCCACCACGTCATCTTTCAGATCGGGGCAAGAATAACGGGGTCGTTTCCGGCTTGTTCCCTCCATGGAGAAGACGATCGAACAATGGCAGAAGGAAGGGTGAAGGCAAATGGAGGAGGGAGGAAGAGCGTGCGACAGCAGTTCCAAATCGAGAGGGAAAGGCGAAGAGTCGGTGGACGGTTGCCAGTTTGCCACGGTACACGAAGAGGCGCCCCGGCCTACACGTCCTTTCGGAAATTGTACAAAAGGACTCGCCGTCGTCTCACTGACATGTTGGAACGGGACCACATGTCAACGAAACATGGTGTGTAATTTCTCGTGCAAAATGCGATCTGGCCGCGTTGGCCCGAGGTGCCGCATTATTTCTCGACTTTATTTTTTTAATGGCGTGCCGTTCAGTTTTGAAGCACGACTAACTGGTACTGTTTGCAGAGAAAATATAAACTACTCTACCACTACTCCACCTCTAGTACTAGTAGTATAAAAAAGATATATAGGCTGGAGCTTCAGAGCTTTCTTGCTAAGGGCTGCCCACTTGCTTCTCACACTATCACCCTCTCTCCAGATCTAAAAAAGACGGCCTCTCTCTCCCTCCTCACCGGTGGTCACAGATCCGCCGGGGAAGAAAAGGACGTGCAGCGTTGACGCACTCGTCGTCGGCGAGCGAGGTCACGCACTGACGACAAGGCCGTCCTCTCAGACCTAGCGCCCGCGCGGGATGGCCTCCGTCCCCAAGCTCGCTGTCGTAGTGCGTGTGGAGGACGATGACCACGAGCGAAGCCACTTCCCGCCAACCCTCAGGTATGCTACCTCTTTTCGAACCATACCCTTGTTCTATTGCCCCATCTGCCATGTCGCTGCATGTGGATCTTTTTCCACTCCACCATCTTCCCAATTTGCTATCCTCTGCTCTGCTGGTCACGCAGACGAAAACCTTAATTTGCACTATTAAAGGAAACCCTACTTCATGCAGACTAATCCATGTCTGGGTTGAATAAGGAAAGGAAGGGAGACTGTACTGTCCAAGAGAGTAGGCATCGAACCCGCATCTAGGTTGAAAAGGGGAAAATCAGTAGCTAAGGAACGAGTCTCGTGTCTCTTGGTTGAAGAAGGGTAGAAAGGCATGACAACGCAATAGAGAATGACCAGGTCGATCGGTTTGTTGTCCTCACATAGGAAAAAGGTGGCTAAACATAACAAAAATGGGACGTAATCCACATATGCTGCCTGGATATTTGTTGCTCTGGGCAACCATACCTCCCTCACCACTCTATGCGTCCGTGGAGGTACATCGTACTGGTGCGCCCACTGTCCGAATGGGCCTCCCATGCTCTTAGTCTAACTTTTTTGCTGTTAGTATAACGCCAGCAGTCAAGTCAAGCAATGCTACTGCTAAAGTGATGCCACATTTAACTAATGCCGCACTCAGTCTAATGCCACCGATAAATTTAAGCAATGCCATTTAATGTCACTGGATTATTTCAGGGTTAGCTGTTGATTGTGGATGTATTAAAGATTTTTCAACTAAGGCATTCTAATGATGTTGCACAGCCAGTATACCAACGATGAAACTTGTTACTACCTTCAGATTTTTGCACTGTTAATGCTTATAGATTACATACCTCACTTTCATGAGATAAGTTAATTTTTTGTACAGTGTCACCAAAATGCCAAGGCGCTGATGTCATTTTATTTTGGTTAAACTGCACAAAAAATTATGAAGACAAGAGGAAAGGTTAAGAGTGGGCACCTCCTCCTCCGGCTGTTCTCTTGATTCGTTCGATCAAGTTTTTATGTTTGATCGATTATCAAGATTGGGATAGCAATTTTTAAGGTCCCCCCGAGTTCGAAATGATATTTACCTTGGAGGTACATGGTTTGCAATTTTTTATACTGTCATTAGTTAATAATGCTAGTTACCTTCAGACTTTTGTATTTGGTTTAATGCTCATGCACAGCTAGTATACCAATGCTGAAACGTGTTACCTTTACATTTTGTATTGTTAATTCTTATAGAAATCTTCCAGTGCCAGAGTTTATTGAAATCTGTTCAGTAAAACCATTGTACTGTACCCTGTAATAAAATAACTACTCTACTGTTGCACTAGCCACTGGATTAGTGTATATTTGTAGTATTCGAAATTTCGAATGGTGTTGCATTAGCGTATGGACATAAATAAAGGGTGGCAAGCTTTCCCAGATATGTGCTCAAGAAAACTACTACCTGTTTTTCTAAATACTAGTAGACGTTTGGGTACTTTAAACTGAACCGCAAAAACCTCTTATATTAAGGAACAGAGGGTGTAGAGTTCACTCAAATTATCCCGGTAAAGCTAGTCACACCTTTGTTAAAATTAATGTTCATTATGTTATCGGAGGAGGTCTGTAAGTTTGTCTCTAATGCCTGTCGACTACATACCTGACATCATGATGTAATGTTAAGTCATTTCCTTTTGTACAGTGTCACTGAATTGTCAAGGCGGTGATGGCATTTTATTTTAGTTGAACTGCACAAAATATGCTTAAAAGAAGAGGAAAGGTCAGGAATCGATCATTCTTTCAGAAAGAACTATATATGCCTTTCTGACATCAGCCTCTGTTGCCTTATTTATTCCTTCAAAAAGGTGGTTAGAAACAGTCTTGCTACCTTTTCCCATTAAGAAATTGGAATGCTTATATTTGTGAGTCTATGCTTCAACTAGTGCCACTTTTATAGTAATCACACTTTCAATATCTATGCAAACAGGGATGCTCGAGTTTAGTGGAACTGCACAAAAAGTCCAACTGGTTCAACATTAGGAGCATGTTTTCTCCCAAACCTTTATATCCAATTGGTGGCACTATGAGCTGTTCATTAAGAAGGTACATGGTTTGCTACTATCTTGCTACTCTTTTTGTACTGTCATTAGATAGTAATACTAGTGGTTTGCATGTGAATTTATTGGCAGGGTGGACCTACATTGGAGGTGCAGGACATGATTCAATGACTGGATGCTCAATTTCGGTTGTATCGATTTCACCTCTTCCATCACTGCGAACATGGATATCCTTGGTCTGATGAAGAATAGGCGCTATATTTCTGCTCTGAACAAGCAAATCAATTCAGTATGAAATTGTCCAGGGCAAAACATGACTGTATCAAATTGTCCAGTGCAAAACATGACAGATCTAAGCGGAAGAGACATGTTTAAACCGAAAATACAAGGTGGGGTATATGTTTACTAGCTGCTTGATATTTGTGCAGACAGAGATGTCTGCCCGTTGCTATTTAGCAAACACACAAAATGACGGCAATTTTGGTTGAACTGCACAAGAGAATAGTATAGTCACTGCATGCAGTGCCATTTGAAAATAGACACAGAAAGATTGGATAGTCACTTCATGGACTGCAGAAAAGTAGTACTGTACAATTTATTGGCCAACACTAGGTGCTTCATTGCTTTGGTCTGATTATACAATGGGCATCATTTTGCCTAAGTTAAAGTTTGTATTCCGAAAATAGTCTCGCCGTGTGATCAAGAGAAGACCAAATCATATTGCAGTGGATGTTCCTCCATCATGTGTGGTTCATTCCCATGGTTCCAGCTGTTGGTGAATTGTAGACTTCACAAACAAATTTGTCATTCAGTCTGTACTGAATGTTGGCCAAGAGAAGCATCCATGTTAGTAGGAAGAACATATGTTTTTTCTAGATCTTTGCTTTTGGAGCTACATATTTGTATATGATCTGTGAATCATTGAGATGCATTAACATGTTGATCTTATGTATGGGAATCGTACTAGTTGGTTTTAGTGTTGGTTGATCTTTGTTTTTGGAACTACATATTTGTATATGATCTGTGAATCATTGAGATGCATTAACAGTTCCTTATATCTGTTCGCTCAGTGTTTACAAGTTACCGATCGATCACTAGCTAGCCTACTAATGCGCTCCTGGCTGTTTTAGTTGCGACGCAAGATCCGAAGTGGCAGTTTTTTGAATAGAAATGCCTACCTCTGAAGAAACTGACAAGCTGCTCTGAAGAAAATGCCATGCGAATCTGAAGAAACTGCTAGCAAAAACGTTCGCAAATGCCTTATCTCCCAGCTAAAGTTCATCAATTAATGCCCTCGGCTGCGACTCGTTGCATGCTGCTCCGCGTACTGGCTGCGAGCGATTTTGAGTGCCCGCATGCAGCCGGCCGTAATTAAGGCAGCTAACTGATGCGAAAAAAGATGCGCTTTAATTGTTGCGGGCCTTTTAAATCCGTGGAATCATTATTGACAAGGAGGGAGATGATTCGAGTGCACTCGTTTGACCGTAAGGCCGGCGTGCGACCCAGCACGGACGGGACGGGACGGCACAGTCAGAATTTCAGTTTCTCTAGTTTTCCACGGCAAGCTGGCGCGCTAAGCCATGCCTGCTTCATTATGCATTGAATTCCGATGACCGTCGCGCTACCTTCCGCTTATAAGTACTGTTTCTCGGCCTTCTATGGTGGCACCGTGACCCAACTCGCCCTATCCTCATAAGCCCCCACCGGCCCGACGTTGCTCGCCACTTATCCTCGCTCTCGCCACGTCCGCCATGCCCCCGCCCGTCCGCGATAGGCGTGGCCGGAGGCGGTCACCGCCGGAACTAGTGTTCGGTTTTTCACCGGAAGGCAGACGGAGGGAGGAGGCATTCTATCGGTCTTTAGATGGCAATGCGGAGATCGAGGACTTGTTGGAGCGCGACCGCCTGGCGGAGGAGCAGGAGTTGTTGGAGCGCGACCGCTTGGCGGATGAGCAGCGTATCGCCGATTTGCGCCGCCAGCGGGACATGGAGCAGCAGCGCACCGACGCTCTGAGTCGCGAGCAGAGCGCCCGCACGTGGGCCGACTACGTGGAGGCCGGCGCCCGGCAAATAGCCCTGGAGGCTGTCGGGCACGCACGCGTTCGCGACGCCGATTTTTACTACCAGCTCGTCAAGTGGGTTTCCCGCTTAGAAGCCGAAGCTTCGGTGGACCACGCCGGCATGGAAAGGGCCAACGCGCGCGAGCAACGCGCCCTATCGCACCTCTGGCAAGTCCGAGGCGAGGCGGAGGACGCCGGTGCCGGCGTTTAGCGTGTACCGCAGATGGCGGCCGGCATCGTCTAGTTAGCTAAGAGTAAGTTAGTACTTGTACGCTACTAGAGTATTAGTGGAAGTAGATAGTTAACTTGGCTATGATGGTTGTCAACGTGGAAGTTCAGTACTCTATATGTGGATCAGACCTGTTACTTTGCTCTGAATGTTGAACTTTCCGTTTGAACATATGGAATGGGCTGTTATTTTTTTAAATGGGTTGTATTTGTCCTCCACGGGTTTAGAGGCTGACTTGTGGGCCTACCAAGTTGACGCGTACACAACCAGGAGATGATTGTACGTGGAGAGGATGACAGCAGGGACCCGCCAAGGTCATGGCAGTACGCAAGCAAAGTGCCTCCTTATTTCAATCCAATAAAAAAATGGCTCCTCGTAATGGATTTCTGACATCTGGGTCCCATGCCATTGTCAACGTAGTCAATAAACGAGAGAGTTGCACAACGAGCGGCTGACATCAGGGACCCAGCAGCTCGCCCAGTTATTTTTGTTTTGGGTTAATTTGATAAATGCCACTCCAAATCTGGTGTTTCTAAGAAATGCCATTGCAATTTCCAAACTTTGAAAAATGCCATTTCATGCCATCCCCAGTGGCATTTTTCGAAGTCTGGAGTGGCGTTTTTCAAAGTTTGCAAATTGCAGTGGCGTTTTCCAAAGTTTGCAAAAATTGCAGTGGCATTTTTCAAAGTTTGGAAATTGCAGTGGCATTTTTATGAATCGCCATATTTGTTGTGGCATTTATCTAATTTGTTTTTGAGACGGAAGCAGGGTGTCAACTGGGCTGTGCGGGGCACTCTGGCATGTCTAGACAGCCTTCTCTTTTATGTTTACCACAGACCAGCCCAGTAGTTTTTTTTCTTTCTGAAAATGGCTAGCCCAGTTTTTTTGTGATTTGCCAAGTAAGTCGCTTTGTCAGGCCTATTGGGCTGCAAATCTTTCAAGACGAGGAGAGCTTCATTCGGCTGGACGAGAAAATGGCCTATCAGTAATGAGAAATGGGCTGTACATTTTTAAAACACATCAAACCGGCAATTACTTTCAAATTTCTTTTTTTCATTTCAAGATTTTAAATTGCATTAATTTTTATGCGTGGACAATTTGTTGGATTTTATATTGATATACATTTATTTTTAAAATCAGTTTGAATGTGACTCGAAATTTCGGGATTAAAAACAGTTCGGACCGCACCGAAATATGCAACATTTCGTATAATTTTTTAACCGTGGCCACAATATGGGCTGTAATGCTAACAAAAAGAATATGGGCTCCAAAAAAACCTTCAGAATTAGCAAATGGGCTGTAAATTATTAGAAATAATGGCAGATGGGTTGTATGCTGTTTTCCACAGATTTGAGGCTTTCCTAAAAAAAGGTTGACGCACAAGCAGTGACTGTTGGATGTCCATCCAACGGCCGTCGTGCTTCTTCAATCTCTGCTCTTCCTGCTCCAGCCGCTCAAACAAGCGCCGGCGGGACTGCCTGCTCCCTCCTCCCCGCGGCCGGCTGTGCTGCCGCGCAGGCTTCACCGCCCCACCGTACTCCCATCGCTGGCCTAGCCATCCCTCTACTCACCCACACCTGTTGTTATTCTCCGGCGACGGCAGACGAACCAGTAAACCCTCGTATAGTCGTACTCCCCTCCGCGTGGGAAACAACTGCCGAGTCTTCCCTGCCTCCGTGTCGTTCCCTTCCTAGGCCTCGCCGTCGTCCACCGCCCTGGTGCTCCCGGCGCGGCCTGGTCAACGTGGTCAACGACCGACATGCATCTGAAGTGGACTGTACGTGGAGAGGCTGACAGCTGGGTCCACGGCCGCACGCAAGGAAATGCCTCCTTATTACGCGCAAAATAATGATTCCTCCACCTGACATCTGGGACCCACCGAAAGGGCCTCTGTATTTCGCGAAAAAAATGTTACCGCCGCTGACAGCTCGGACCCACCAGCTATATCTTCGCACGCAAGGAAGTGCGTCCTTATTACGCACAAAAAAATGAATACTCCCCCTGCTAGCTGGGACCCAGTATAGTGGCAGGCTGACTTGTGGGCCTACTAAGTTGACGGGGACGGAGGGCTTTGTCAACTTAGTCAATATGCACGATTCTAGCTCCAGTGACCGTATGATGTCCATCCAACGGCCGTAGTGCTTCTTCAACCTCTGGTCTTGTTGCTCCAGCCGCCCAAAGCAGCGCCGGTCGTGCCGCATGCTCCTGCCTCCCGTGGCCGGCTGTGCTGCCGCGGAGAACTCACCGCCCCCTACTATTCCCACCGCTGGCCAGGCCCTGCGGCGACGACAGCCTCACACCGCAGCCGAACCAGTGAACCCTCGTACTCCTCTCCGCGCGGGCTTCCACTGCCGCGTCTTCCCCGGCTCCGCGTCATCCCCTTCCTAGGCCTCGCCGTCGTCCACCGCCCTGGTGCTCTCGGCGCGGCGTGGTCAACGTGGTCAAGGAACGGCTTCCATCGGACGTGGACTGTACATGGAGAGGCTGACAGCTGGGTCCACAGCCGCAGCAAGGAAGTGCCTCCTTATTACGCGGAAAATAATTATTCCTCCACCTGACAGCGGGGACCCACCGGACGGGCCACCGTATTTTGCAAAAAAAAAGTTTCCCCCTGACTGCGGGGACCCACCACCTACATCTTCGCACGCAAGGAAGTGCGTCCGGGCAAAAAAAAACGATTCGCCCCCTGACTGCTGGGACCCACCAGCTACATCTTCGCAGGCAAGGAAGTGCCTGACAGTCGGGACCCACCTGGTCGAAGCGTACGTAGCATTGTCATTCTGGTCGCGAACGTGTACGTACATACTGATCGATGTAGAGGCGCGCACGTGTCGTAGTAGAGGCGCGCACGTAGCATGTACACGTACGTACAGCGGCCAGTGAGCAAGAAAGAAAATACGGCCACGTACGTACATACGGGCAGGGTCTCGAACGCCTACTCGCGCATACGTACGGCCAGGGCTCGTGTACATGGCTGGGTTGGAACGGAGAAACAGCGTCGTCGTCGTGTTCATGGGGAGCCAACCGGCTGGGTCGGAACGGAATGCGTCGTCGTGTTCATCGGGAGGCTTGGACGTAACAACCGATGGAAACGAGGCCTGGCGTACCGCAGAACGGAGGGAACGGTCTTGTGTTTGACCGGCCACGTTTGAAATGGGATCCTGTTCATCGGAAGGGGTCTGGCGTACCGCAAAACGGAGGAAACGGACCACCTATGGTCGAAACGGGGGTCCTGTTGATCGGGAGGGGTGTGGCGTACCGCAAAACGGAGGAAACGGACTTGTGTTGGAGCGCTACGGTCGAAACGGGGGTCCTGTTCATCGGGAGGGGTGTGGCGTACCGCAAAACGGGACTCCACAGGACACTGTTCATCTCCACCATCGACCCCCTCCAGCCTCCACGGGCTACTGTTCATCCACCATCGACCTCCTCCAGCCTCCACCTGCGACTGTTCATCCACGGGCTCCTGTTCATCCAGCCTCCACCACGCGCTACTCCACTGGCTACTGTTCAACCAGCCCTCTCCACGGGCTCCTGTTCAACCACCCCTCCACGGGCTACTATTCATCCAGCCCTCCACCGTCTACTGTTCATTCTGCCCTCCACGGGGTGGTCCTGTTCATCCTGCCCTCCACGGGGTCCTGTTCATCCAGCCCCAACCGGCTCGATCGATCGGGGTCCTGTTCATCCAGAGGCAACACCACGGGGTCCTGTTCATCCACCCCCACCGGGAACTGTTCATCCAAACCCCCCAGCAACGCTCACTGTTCATCCAGAGGCAGCATCGATCGGCTTCAGTTAGCAGCAGTAGCGAAGGAATCGCTCGATCGGGTTCAGTTAACAGCCATCGATCGATCGCTCGGGTTCAGTAACGCGTAGCCTGCTGTGCAATCACTCGGGTTCAGTTAGAGCCCAACGCCTCGCTCGGGTTCAGTTAGAGCCAACGCCTCGCACACACGCGCGTACGTGTACGAGTGAAACGCGCATCGCTCGGCCCCCGACCTCCCACCGTAACCGGGAACTCCCCGAAATTTTCCTCACCCTCGCTTCTACCACGGTTTTTTCCGTCATGGACGGCCCAAAGAATGTCATGCAGCTGCGTCTCCGGCCCGCCCAGGAAGAAAAGCCCATTTTCTGTCATGATTTTTTGTCATAGAAGTTGGAGCCCACCACATCTATGATGATACCGGGTTTTGTCACAATTATCGTCATAGAAGTGTCATATGTATGACAGAAAAAAAATTCGTTCAGCCCAAAATGTCACAGATGTGTCTTTTTTTTGTAGTGGTAGTAGAGGCCGTTGCCGCTGGATGAACAGGACCCCGATCGATCGAGCCGGTGGATGAACAGGACCCCGTGGAGGGCCGGATGAACAGGACCCCGTGGAGGGCTGGTTGAACAGTAGCTGGTGGAGGGCTGGTTGAACAGTAGCCGGTGGAGGGCTGGATGAATAGTAGCCCGTGGAGGGGTGGTGGAACAGGACCCCGTGGAGAGGGATGGTTGAATAGTAGCCGGTGGAGGAGCATGCAGTGGAAGCTGGATCAACAGGAGCCCGTTGATGAACAGTCGCAGGTGGAGGCTGGAGGAGGTCGACGGTGCATGAACAGTAGCCCGTGGAGGCAGTCGACGGTGGAGATGAACAGTAGCCCGTGGAGTCCCATTTTGCGGTAAGCCACACCCCTCCCGATGAACAGGACCCACGTTTCAACCGTAGCACTTCAACACAAGTTTGTTTCCTCCGTTTTGCGGTATGCCACACCCCTCCCGATCAACAGGACCCCGTTTCCACCATAGGAGGTCTGTTTCCTCCGTTTTGGGGTACACCAGACCCCTCCCGGTGAACAGGATCCCGTTTCGACCGTGGCCGGTCAAACACATGGCCGTTTCCTCCGTTCTGCGGTACGCCAGGCCTCGTTTCCATCGGCTGTTCCGTCCAAGCCGGTTGGCTCCCGATGAACAGCACACGTTCCGTTGCCTCCCGATGAACACGACACATTCCGTTGCCTCCCCATGAACACGACGACGACGCAATTTCTCTGTTTCGACCCAGCCATGTACACGAGCCCTGGCCGTACGTATGCGTGAGTAGGCGTTCGAGACCCCGCCCGTATGTACGCACATGGCCGTATTTACTTTCTTGCACCCTGGCCGCTGTACATACGTGTACATGCTACATGCACGCCTCTACTACGACACACGTGCGCGCCTCGACTACGACACGTGCGCGCCTCTACTACGACACGTGCGCGCCTCTACATCGACCAGTATGTACGTACACGTTCGCGACCAGAATGACAACGCTACGTACGCTTTGACCAGGTGGGTCCCGACTGTCAGGCACTTCCTTGCGTGCGAAGATGTAGCTGGTGGGTCCCAGCAGTCAGGGGGGCGAATCATTTTTTTTGCTCGTAATATGGACGCACTTCCTTGCATGCGAAGATGTAGCTGGTGGGTCCTAGAAGTCAGGGGAGAAAACATTATTTTTCAGGGTAAAAAGGATGCAGTTGCATGCATGCGTCCATGCGCGTGGTGCGTCCCCACTGTCAGCCTCTCACGTATAGTCATATTCCGATGACTCTCGGTTGTTGACCACGTTGACCACTGATAACCCACAAGTATAGGGGATTGCAATAGTTTTCGAGGGTAGAGTATTCAACCCAAATTTATTGATTTGACACAAGGGGAGCCAAAGAATATTCTTGAGTATTTGCAGATGAGTTGTCAATTCAACCACACCTGGATAACTTAGTATCTGCAGCAGAGTGTTTAGTAGCAAAGTAGAATGGAAGTAACGGTAACAGTAGCAAAAGTAATATTTCTGGGTTTTGTAGTGATTGTAACAGTAGCAACGGAAAAGTAAATAAGCGAAGACCAATATGTGATGGAGAATTATGCCGGATGCGGTTCATCATGTAACAGTCATAACATAGGGTGACACAGAACTAGCTCCAATTCATCAATGTAATGTAGGCATGTATTCCGAATACGTGCTTATGGAAAAGAACTTGCATGACATCTTTTGTCCTACCCTCCCGTCGCAGCGAGGTCCTAGCGGAAACTAAGGGATATTAAGGCCACCTTTTAATAGAGTACCGGACCAAAGGATTAACACATAGTGAATACATGAACTCCTCAAACTACGGTCATCACAGGGAGTGGTCCCGATTATTGTCACTTCGGGGTTGCCGGATCATAACACATAGTAGGTCACTATAGACTTGCAAGATAGGATCAAGAACTCACATATATTCATGAAAACATAATAGGTTCAGATCTAAAATCATGGCACTCGGGCCCTAGTGACAAGCATTAAGCATAGCAAAGTCATAGCAACATCAATGTCAGAACATAGTGGATACTAGGGATCAAACCCTAACAAAACTAACTCGATTACATGATAAATCTCATCCAACCCATCACCGTCCAGCAAACCTACGATGGAATTACTCACGCATGGTGGTGAGCATCATGAAATTGGTCATGGAGGATGGTTGATGATGACGATGGCGACGGATTCCCCTCTCCGGAGCCCCGAATGGACTCCAGATCAGCCCTCCCGAGAGATTTTAGGGCTTGGCGGCGGCTCCGTATCGTAAAACGCGATGAATCTTTCTCTCTGATTTTTCTCTCCCCGAACACGAATATATGGAGTTGGAGTTGAGGTCGGTGGAGTTCCAGGGGGCCCACGAGGCAGGGGCGCGCCGCCCACCCTCGTGGCAAGGGTGTGGGCCCCCTGGCCTTGATTCTTTCACCAGTATTTTTTATTATTTCCAAAAATAATCTCCGTGGAGTTTCAGGTCATTCCGAGAACTTTTGTTTCTGCACATAAATAACACCATGGCAATTCTGCTGAAAACAGTGTCAGTCCGGGTTAGTTTCTTTCAAATCATGCAAGTTAGAGTCCAAAACAAGGGCAAACGTGATTGGAAAAGTAGCTACGACAGAGACGTATCAACTCCCCCAAGCTTAAACCTTTGCTTGTCCTCAACCAATTCAGTTGATAAATTGAAAGTGATAAAGAAAAACTTTTACAAACTCTGTTTACTCTTGTTGTTGTAAATATGTAAAGCCAGCATTCAAGTTTTCAGGAAAGATTATGACTAACCACATTCACAATAACATTTAGGTCTCATGTTTACTCATATCAATGGCATAATCAACTAGCGAGCAATAATAATAAATCTCGGATGACAACACTTTCTCAAAACAATCATGATATGATATAACACGATGGTATCTCGTTAGCCCTTTCTGAGACCGCAAAACATAAATGCAGAGCACCTTTAAAGATCAAGGACTGACTAGACATTGTAATTCATGGTAAAAGAGATCTAGTCATAGTCATACCCAATATAAATTAATAGTAATGGATGCAAATGACAGCGGTGCTCTCCAGCTGGTGCTTTTTAATAAGAGGGTGATGACTCAACATAAAAGTAAATAGATAGGCCCTTCGCAGAGGGAAGCAGGGATTTGTAGAGGTCCCAGAGCTCGATTTTGAAATAGAGATAAATAATATTTTGAGCGGCATGCTTTCATTGTCAACATAACAACCAAGAGATGGCAATATCTTCCATGCTACACACATTATAGGCGGTTCCCAAACAGAATGGTAAAGTTTATACCCCCCCTCCACCAACAAGCATCAATTCATGGCTTGCTCGAAACAACGAGTGCCTCCAACTAACAACAGTCCCGGGGGAGTTTTGTTTGCAATTATTTTGATTTGATTTGCATAAAGCATGGGACTAGGCATCCCGGTGACCAGCCATTTTCTCGTGAGTGAGGAGCGGAGTCCGCTTCTCTTGAGAATAACCCACCTAACATTGAAGAACGCACAACCCTAGTTGATACATGAGCTATTCGAGCATACAAAACAGAATTTCATTTGAAGGTTTAGAGTTTGGCACATACAAATTTACTTGGAACGACAGGTAGATACCGCATATAGGAAGGTATAGTGGACTCATATGGCATAACTTTGGGGTTTAAGGGATTGGATGCACAAGCAGTATTCCCGCTTAGTACAAGTGAAGGCTAGCAAAAGACTGGGAAGCGACCAACTAGAGAGCGACAACAGTCATGAACATGCATTAAAATTAATAAACATTGAGTGCAAGCATGAGTAGGATATAATCCACCATGAACATAAATATCGTGAAGGCTATGTTGATTTGTTTCAACTACATGTGTGAACATGTGCCAAGTCAAGTCACTTGAATCATTCAAAGGAGGATACCACCCCATCATACCACATCACAACCATTTTAATAGCATGTTGGCACGCAAGTTAAACCATTATAAGCTCCTAGCTAATTAAGCATGGCATAAGTAACTACAATCTCTAATTGTCATTGCAAACATGTTTATTCATAACAGGCTGAATCAGGAACGATGAACTAATCATATTTACAAAAACAAGAGAGGTCGAGTTCATACCAGCTTCTCTCATCCCAATCAGTCCATCACATATCATCATAATTGCCTTCCACTTGCACGACCGAATGATGTGAATAATAATAATATTGCGCGTGCATTGGACTAAGCTGGAATCTGCGAGCATTCAATAAACAGGAG
The DNA here is from genome assembly GCF_018294505.1 of Triticum aestivum. NCBI lineage: Eukaryota > Viridiplantae > Streptophyta > Magnoliopsida > Poales > Poaceae > Triticum > Triticum aestivum. The sequence goes on along the minus strand of NC_057805.1, from coordinate 216,330,248 downwards.
AAGACAAGGCAATATGGGCTCTTGGTTAAATCAACAATAATGCATATAAGAGCCACTTCAACAATTTAATTATGGTCTTCTCCTATCGACCCCCAAAGAAAATAAAATAAATAAAACTATTTACACGGGAAAGCTCCCAACAAGCAAAAGATGAACAAGAAATCTTTTTGGGTTTTCTTTTAATTATTACTACTACAGCAAGAAAGGTAAACTAATTAAAAGCTACAACTAATTTTTTTGGGTTTTTCTTAAAGTTTATCAAACACACAAGAAGAAAGCATAAAAAAGAAAAATAAACTAGCATGGATATTACAGTGAAAGAGTATGAGCACCGACATCTAGGAATGAGTGTGTAAACATGAATGTAATGTTGGTGAGAAATACGTACTCCCCCAAGCTTAGGCTTTTGGCCTAAGTTGGTTTATTGCCACAGATGGCCTGGCAGATATCCAAAGTTATAGTTGGGGTCGTACTGCGAAGAAGACGCCTCTGATTGCCACTGGTTGGCAATCATCTCCGAATCCCACTGGTAATTAGACTGTCGTGGAGGATCAAATTGTGGTTCCGGCTCTGGCTCTGTGGCTGATGTAGGGTTCCGGTAGGCGTGAATGGCCACCAGCGGAACGAGATACTGGCCTGCAGATAAATCAAACAAGGAAGGAGCAGGCAAGGTAATAGTCTCAGGGTGATGTTTATCAAAGAACAATTTGTATTTAAGCGCCCTTTCCCTATTCTTAACAATAAAATCATGCGCTACCATACTCTTATAATCTAAATAAACAGTAGGCAGCAATTTTTCTTCTTTTTCATAGTGCCTAATAGGTATGTTATAGTGTGCAGCAAGGCGTGAAGCATAGACACCTCCAAAGATGGGGCCCTTTGTACGGTTCAGACTTAACCGTTTGGCAATAATAGCGCCCATACTAACAGAGTCATCACGGAATAAAGCATGGAACAAAATAATAATATCAAGAACACTAAGGTTTCCACAGTTTCCGCGACCAATTAAGCAATGACTAGCAAATATTGCAAAGTAGCGTAAAACAGGAAAATGTATGCTAGTGATTCTTGCATCGGAAACCTTCCTAGTTTCCCATACAGTACTGGTATCAATAAACCCGTCCACATTTCTACGATGTGGTTCCTCTAAGCTACCCTCGAAAGGTATTTTGCAAACCCTGCGAAATTCATATAGTGACATCTTCTTAACCACATCATATAAATGAAACTCTACTGAAGGAGGTGATTCCTTAGGATAATAGTAGAAGTTTTGCACAAAAGTATTGGTGAGTAAGAGATACTGTTCGTGTTGGTCGCGGACGAAGTCGGTGAGGCCTGCATTCTCAGCCAATTCATAAAAATCGTCATAAATCCCGGCTGCTCTCAAGAAATCATCGGAAGGCCATTCACATGGCCGAACCTCCGCGGTGCGAGGCAGATTATATTTGGGCCTCTCTGCTTCTTCACTTTGATTTTCATTCGAGCTTCGGCTCGATGTGCCCCTCAAAAATCTCTTCATTATTTTCTGAAAATTTCTGAAATTTTTAGTAACTCCAAATAAAAGTGAACCAAACTCAAAAAAATTGATAGCAACTACTCATACAAGTGTCTAGAGCCTATATCATGCATTAGAACTACTTAGAACCATATAAATTTGACATGCAAGCTCAAGAACATGGTCACCTAGGCAACACAAATTTGCAATGAATAAAGCACTAGAACAAAAACTAATTGGACTATTGGAGGAGTCACATACCAAGGAACAATACCCCAAAGCAGTTTTGTGAGAGGTGCTTTGAGCAAGGAGATCGAAAATCACAGCAAAATGAGCTAGAACTCGTGCTTGAGCTGGTTTGTGATTTTTTTGGGAGGAAGAAGAAGTGTGTGGGTGCAGGAATAAGTGGAGGGGAGCCACCATGGGCCCACGAGGCAGGGGGCGCGCCCAGGGGGTGGGCGCGCCCTGGACCCTCGTGGCCAGGTGCTTGCTCTCCCTGATGTGTTCTCAGTGCCAGATATTCTCAAATATTCCAGAAAAAATCATATTAAATTGGCAGGGCATTTGGAAAACTTTTATTTTCGGATTTTTTTATATTGCACAGATAATTTAGAAAACTGACAGAAAATACTATTTTTACTTTATTTCAACTAAATAACAGAAAGTAAAAGGAGGGTACAGAAGGTTGTGCTTTCTAACTTCATCCATCTCATGCTCATCAAAAGGAATCCACTAACAAGGTTGATCAAGTCTTGTTAACAAACTCATTTCGAGTAACATGAAACCGTTGAAATTTCGAATAACACTATGTTACCTCAACGGGGATATGCACATCCCCAATAATAAGAATATCATATTTCTTCTTGACCGTAGGAAGAGGAAATTCAAAACCTCCAAAAATAATCGATGGAATTTTTCCAATAGAATTGATACTGTGGACTTGAGGTTGTTTCCTCGGAAAGTGTACTGTATGCTCATTACCATTAACATGAAAAGTGACATTGCCTTTGTTGCAATCAATAACAGCCCCTGGTGTGTTCAAAAAGGGTCTTCCAAGAATAATAGACATACTATCGTCCTCGGGAATATCAAGAATAACAAAGTCCATTAAAATAGTAATGTGTGCAACCACAACAGGCACATCCTCACAAATACCGACAGGTATAGTAGTTGATTTATCAGCCATTTGCAAAGATATTTCAGTAGGTGTCAACTTATTCAAATCAAGTCTACGATATAAAGAGAGAGGCATAACACTAACACGGGCTCCAAGATCACATAAAGCAGTTCTAACATAATTTCTTTTAATGGATCATGGTACAGTTGGTACTCCTGGATCTCCATGTTTCTTTGGTGTTCCACCCTTAAAAGTATAACTAGCAAGCATGGTGGAAATTTCAGCTTCCGATATCTTTCTTTTATTAGTAACAATTTCTTTCATATACTTAGCATAAGGATTCATTTTGAGCATATCAGTCAAACGCATACGCAAAAATATAGGTCTAATCATTTCAGCAAAGCGCTCAAAATCCTCATCATCCTTTTTCTTGGATGGTTTAGGAGGAAAAGGCATGGGTTTCTGAACCCAAGGTTCTCTTTCCTTACCGTGTTTCCTAGCAACAAAGTCTCTCTTATCAAGATCAACAGCAGGTTCAATTTCTATATCATTGTCATTGCTAGGTTGAGCATCAGCATGAACATCATCATTAACATTATCACTAGGTTCATGTTCATTACCAGATTGTGTTTCAGCATTAGAAATCGAAATATCATTTGGATTCTCAGGTGTTTCTACAATAGGTTCACTAGAAGCACGCAGAGTTCTATCATTTTTCTTTTTCTTTCTTTTAGAAGGACAAGGTGCATCAATATTATTTCTCTGAGAGTCCTGCTCAATTCTCTTAGGAAGGCCTTCAGGATACAAAGGTTCCTGAGTCATTTTACCAGTTCTAGTAGCCACTCTAATAGCAAAATCATTTTTCTTATTATTTAATTCAATGAGCAAATCATTTTGAGATTTAAGTACTTGTTCTACTTGAGTGGTAACCATAGAAGCATGTTTACTAATGAGTTTAAGTTCACCTTTAACTCTAGACATATAATCACCCAAGTGTGCAATCATATAAGCATTTTGTTTTACTTGTCTACCAAAATAAGCATTAAAGTTTTCTTGCTTAACCACAAAATCATCAAACTCATCTAAGCATTGGCTAGCAAATTTAGTAGGAGGGATTTCAGCTTTATCATATCTATAGAGAGAATTTACCTTTACTACCTGTGTCGGGTTATCAAGACCATGAGTTTCTTCAATAGGTGATAGATTAAGACCATATGTTTCTTCAACGGGCGGTAAATTAAGATGATGTATTTCTTCAATAGGAGTAAATTCTTAACATCTTCAGCTTTAATACCTTTTTCCTTCATAGATTTCTTTGCCTCTTGCATATCTTCAGGACTGAGAAATAGAACACCCCTTTTCTTCGGAGTTGGCTTAGGAGTTGGTTCAGGAAGTGTCCAATTATTTTCATTGGTCAACATATTATTCAATAGAATTTCAGCTTCATCTGGTGTTCTTTCCCTGAAAACAGAACCAGCACAACTATCCAGGTGGTCTCTGGAAGCATCGGTTAGTCCATTATAAAAGATATCAAGTTTTTCATTTTTCTTGAGAGGATGATCAGGCAAAGCATTAAGTAATTGTAGAAGCCTCCCCCAAGCTTGTGGGAGACTCTCTTCTTCAATTTGCACAAAATTATATATATCCCTTAAAGCAGCTTGTTTCTTATGAGCATGGAAATATTTAGTAGAGAAGTAATAAATCATATCCTGGGGACTACGCACACAACCAGGATCAAGAGAGTTAAACCATATCTTAGCATCACCCAGCCACTAGTTCGTATCACGCTATGGTTGAGGGACCTTCTAATGAGAACGGAAATATTTTAAGGATATAAAAGTAGTGAGTTCTCTCATCATTAGTGAACATGGTGGCTATATCATTTAATTTAGGAAGATGTGCCACAACAGTTTCAGATTCATACCATAAAAAGGATCAGATTCAACCAAAGTAATTATATCGGGATCAATAGAGAATTAATAATCCTTATCAGTAACAAAGATAGGTGAAGTAGCATAAGCAGGATCATATTTCATTCTAGCATTGAGAGTTTTTTGTTTAAGCTTAGCTAATAATTTCTTAAGATCACTTCTATCATTGCAAGCAAGAAAGTCTCTAGTAGTTTCTTCATCCATAACATAGCCCTCAGGCACAACAGGCAATTCATATTTATTGGGACAGCCTTCATCATCACTTTCATCAATATTATCAGTTTCAATAATTTCATTCTCTCTAGCCCTAGCAAGTTGTTCATCGAGAAATTCACCAAGTGGCACAGTAGTATCAAGCATAGAAGTAGTTTCATCATAAGTATCATGCATAGCAGAAGTGGCATCATCAATAACATGCGACATATCAGAATTAATAGCAGAAGCAGGTTTAGGTGTCGCAAGCTTACTCAAAACAGAAGGTGAATCAAGTGCCGAGCTAGATGGGAGTTCCTTACCTCCCCTCGTAGTTGGGGGATAATTTTTTTTTCTCGTCTTTCAAGTTCCTCATAGTGACCAGCAGATATAAATCCCAAGTGACTCAAAGAATAGAGCTATGCTCCCCGGCAACGGCGCCAGAAAATAGTCTTGATAACCCACAAGTATAGGGGATCGCAACAGTTTTCGAGGGTAGAGTATTCAACCGAAATTTATTGATTCGACACAAGGGGAGCCAAAGAATATTCTTGAGTATTTGCAGTTGAGTTGTCAATTCAACCACACCTGCATAACTTAGTATCTGCAACAAAGTGTTTAGTAGCAAAGTAGTATGGAAATAACGGTAACAGTAGCAAAAGTAATATTTTTGGGTTTTGTAATGATTGTAACAGTAGCAACAGAAAAGTAAATAAGCGAAGAACAATATGTGAAAGGCTCGTAGGCATTGGATTGGTGATGGAGAATTATGCCGGATGCGGTTCATCATGTAACAGTCATAACATAGGGTGACACAGAACTAGCTCCAATTCATCAATGTAGTGTAGGCATGTATTCCGAATATAGTCATACGTGCTTATGGAAAAGAACTTGCATGACATCTTTTGTCCTACCCTCCCGTGGCAGCGGGGTCCTAGCGGAAACTAAGGGATATTAAGGCCTCCTTTTAATAGAGTACCGGACCAAAGCATTAACACATAGTGAATACATGAACTCCTCAAACTACGGTCATCACCAGGAGTGGTCCCGATTATTGTCACTTCGGGGTTGCCGGATCATAACACATAGTAGGTGACTATATACTTGCAAGATAGGATCAAGAACTCACATATATTCATGAAAACATAATAGGTTCAGATCTGAAATCATGGCACTCGGGCCCTAGTGACAAGCATTGAGCATAGCAAAGTCATAGCAACATCAATCTCAGAACATAGTGGATACTAGGGATCAAACCTAACAAAACTAACTCGATTACATGATAAATCCCATCCAACCCATCACCGTCCAGCAAGCCTATGATGGAATTACTCACGCACGGTGGTGAGCATCATGAAATTGGTGATGGAGGATGGTTGATGATAACGATGGCGACGGATTCCCCTCTCCGGAGCCCCGAACGGACTCCAGATCAGCCCTCCCGAGAGAGTTTAGGGCTTGGCGGCGGCTCCGTATCGTAAAACGCGATGAATCTTTCTCTTAGATTTTTTGTCCCCGAACATGAATATATGGTGTTGGAGTTGAGGTCGGTGGAGTTCTAGGAGGCCCACGAGGCAGGGGGCGCGCCCAGGGGGCAGGCGCGGCCCCCACCCTCGTGGAAAGGGTGTGGGCCCCTTGGCCTTGATTCTTTCACCAGTATTTTTCATTATTTCCAAAAATAATCTCCGTGGAGTTTCAGGTCATTCCGAGAACTTTTGTTTCTGCACATAAATAACACCATGGTAATTCTGCTGAAAACAGCGCCAGTCCGGGTTAGTCCATTCAAATCATGCAAGTTAGTCCATTCAACCACGTCGCCTTCGTCTGCGGCCACCACCACCGCGTCGTCTTCAGAAGCGAAGGCTCTGACCAGCGCATCCACGTTGTCCTCCACCCACCACGCCAGGTCGCCCTGGATGGCCTGCGGTACGGGGGCAATGGCGGCGTCGAAGTCGAAGTCAGGGAAGGTGTTCCGAAGATGGCTGAAGTCACGGGAGAACGCGCGCTCGAGTAGGCCCCAAATTCTCTCTTCCACAAGCTGGCGAGCTCTATCAGACCAGGCTTCCAGGCGCGTCACCACGTCGGCAAAGAAGCACAGGTGACTGGCGTAGTCATCCGAGTGGAGATGCGGTGCATTCTCGTCACAGACATGGCCCAGTGCCGCATTGGCCCTGACCCTGAGGTCCTGGAGCATGGGGGCGTTCTCGTGCTCCAATGTCCGCCGCTAAAGCACTTCTTCCCTGTTTTGCCACGCGATGGCCTCGGCATCATCAACCCATTTCTAAAGAGAAATCAGCTCGGCGCGGGCAGAGGCCAGCTCCGCCTGCGCTGTGACCAGGGCGGCCGCTGTGGCCTACTCGCGCCTCTCTACCTCGGCCAGCCAGGGCCTAAGGGCAGCGGCCCTACCTGCAGCCTCCGTCTCCGCAAGCTGCAGCTTCAGGCCATGCCAACCCTCAAGACTCGCGCGAACCTCGGCCACCCGACAGTCGACCTCCTCCTGAGCTTTGGCCTCATGTGCACCAACGGCATCTTCCGCTTGGGCAACCTGACGCTCCCTCGTCTCCAACCGCTCAAGCTCGATGCCATGCTCCACGGCTTCCAGACCAACGCCTCCTCGCGCCTCCGTATCTCTTCTTCCTCGGTGGGCGGCCCCCTCATCAATGCAAGGGCAGCTTTGCGCGCCTCCACCTGCTGCTCCAGGGATGCGCTCCAGGCCTGGAGCTCCCACGCGCGCTTCTCGACAGCCTCGCGACGGCGGTCGGCCTCCTGAGCTTCCTCCAAAGCTCTGGAGCAAGCCTCCCGAAAGACCTTGAGGGATGCCTCGGCTTTCGCATTGTCAAGATCACGCTGACGATGGCCGAAGTTGATAGCCAGCTTCAACTTGTGCCACTCCTCCACCAACCGAAGACCCTCGGCCTCAAGGCGCGCGTCGACACCCGCGAGTTCTTCACCGAGTCGGTTCATCGCACCCATCGCCTCCTGGAAGAGCTCATGACGAACAACGCTCTGCCCGTGCTCGAACTCAAGCGCACAGCCCATCTCGTCCTCCGCCATGGGGGCTGTGGGCGAGGCCTGGAGTGGTGCCCCCCCTCTCAGCAAGGGGCTGGGGGCTGACGCTGCCCCAGGCGCCAGCCGGACCTCGCGAGGGGCCCAAACTAGACGGGGCCTGCTGCCTGAAGAGGAGCCGAAGACCGAAGCCAACCAGCTGTTGTCCATGACCAGAGGAGGGACCCTGGGCACGCCCGCCAAGCTCCAAGCCAGGCCGTGGAGGAAGGACGACGAGACCACAGATTTGAAGAGCCGTGGAGGCAAGCGCGCCTCTCCAACCGACCCTGCTCTAGGGACAGCATGCAGGCTCGGGGCGCTCAAGGCCAGCGGGGAAGTCGACGAAAGAGGAGGCTGCTCCTCAGGAGATGCAGCGGCCTTGGCGGAAGGGACCCTGAAGGACCACCGTCAGGAAGGAAAGCAGCACTTAAGAAATCACTAAGATGCAGTACTTACTCGTCGACGGCAATGTACTTCCTTCGCTTCAACGCCCCGAAGATACCGCTGCTGCTCGGGGATCCTTTCCACTTGCGGAGCTCCTCGAAGTCCACGCAAAGCCGGCCGAAGCGCTGGACGTGGCGACCAGCATGGGTTGCGACCGGAGAAGCGCTCGAAGGGACAGCTTCAAGGGTGCCGGGTTGCGGAGAGCAGACGGGCGCTGTCCCATCGCGACCTCCCGAGACCTCCCGAGCTTTGGCCTCGGGAGCCGCGTGCTGCTCGTCTCAGCGACCGACACCTCAGGGGAAGAATCGTGAGTTCCTGAGGACGATGCCCCAGAAGCACCAAACGACATCTGCACCTCAGCACTCGAGCCGCCAGCCTCCGGTGGTGCTCGCCCCCATACATCCACCCTCGGGGCGAGCTCGGCGCCAGCGATGGAGAAGGAAACTACATCGACGGGGTTCTCGCGGGGCCCCACCAGGCCGTCCGGGCGCAGCCCCCACTCATCAAAGGAAGGCATGCTCTCTACAAATTCAGCCTTGTTCGTGGAGCGGTACAGCAGACAGCTGTTCCCAGGCATGTCGTCCGGCGAAGGGACACCTGTCAGGACCCCGAGCACTGTTTGCCGCGTCTTAGGAGGGAGCCCGGACTCCTGAAGCCTCATATGGTCCTGACTGCTGAGCAAAGCCCATATCGGGCGAGAATGGCGCTGAAGCAGAGCGACTCGGCGCCTGACGAACTCCTTCACCACCATAGGCGCAGTCACGCCGTGGTCCTTCAACCTCCTCAGCCTGAGCCAGACGAGGACCAGACAGGATCTCGTGAGCCTCTCGTGGCCCCACCTGGAGTGGGGAACGGCAGGTGCTGACGGAGAATGGAGCAGAGGGCCGAGCACCCTGGCGTTGAAAAATACCCACCATGTCCGAAACTCGCTCGTGGATGGAGGGAGCTCAAAGTCGATCCCCGCGCCTGCCGTCGCAGCCACAGCCTGGAAGCTCACGCACCCCGAGCTTTGATGAGGGTCCATCAGATGCAATGAGAAGAAATGACGGAGAAGGGCCACGGAAGGGGCAATGCCCACCATGGCCTCACACACAAAGGCAAAGAAGGCGAGGGGAGTCACGGATTGGGGGTCGAGATGCAGCATGTGGATCTGGTAATGTTCAAGCACCGCGTTGAAGAAGGCGGAGAAAGGGGGAATCAGGCCGGCCCAAAGGGCATCGATGAAGATTGAGACCTCAGTGGCTGCCCGGTCAATGCGAGCGCGAGACGCAGGCCAAGCCGCCGTCTTTCCCCACTCGTTGAAGTTAGTGGCGAGCATGGGACGCACCTTGCCCATGGCCTCATCGTTGAGCCCCAGCGACCGGGCAACTGCGGGCTCGACGGCCGGAGGCGCACTTGTCAAAGACAGAGGCTTCTTCCCCTTGTCCGCTTGTTTCGGCGCCATGGCTATGAAGTGAGCAGAGCTCGGGTCAGATCGGAAGGAAGAGCAGAGTCTCGGGGAAACAAAGGAATTGGGGAAGTATGGCACGGGCGATGGAAGAATAACCGTGTAAGGTGCGGTGGCCGCCTAGCCAGGAGGGTATCAAGGCAGCGTGGGGAAGCGGAGACACCCACGTCCAATCAACCGCCACACGTCGAACAAGGCCGCAGGCTTTTAGGGCCCGCGGCGCTTCGCACTTGACCTTTGGCTTCACCTCGAAGCGAAGCCTGAGGGCGCCCTGGGCCCGGGGGCTACTGTCGGTGTTCTGGGAACGGGGGTCCCCAGACTTGCCTGCCTGCGGCCCACGGCGTGGCTGTGCTAGCAGGCTTGTACGGCCCATCTTCATCAACAAGGCATTCAAGACCCTCGCGAGGGGCCAAGCCTCGCGAGGCGGATGACACAAGGCCTCCTCAGGAGCGGCCTCACCAGGTTGGCCCATGAGGGGCGGAGAGATCAAGGCAAGGCAAACCTCATGAGGTTCTCGTGACGTGAGCCATGACGATCAAGATCAGGCAGGCGCCAGCGCGTGCAGCGTCCTTGTTTCATCTTTGGTGCTAAGAAGGCAAGCGCAGGCATGGAGTACCGAGGCAGCAAGCAAAGGTTTCCATATCAGTGCAACGAGACCAAGACCAGTAGGACGGCAAGACGGAGGTCACCATGGAGCCCAAGGCGGTGTCACCACCAGAGCCTTTTGCAGACGAAGAACGCTTTTGTCAGGATAAGCTATACTAGCGTTCCCCTTTCAAATTGGCCGTTGTTGGCTCCCTTCCCGCTCAATATTTGGGAAGAGGACCAGGGCCTATATAAGTAGAACTAGCCACCACCGTAGGGGATAACTCATTCAGAGGCATCTCATCTGATCCTTAGCCACACACCAAGCACAAGAACACCTCAACCTCAGGAGGCTGTTCTTCCCCTTGTACTATTCATCATAAGCCCAAGAGGCAATCCACCACCACCACACTAGACTAGGGTATTACACCACAACGGTGGCCCGAACCAGTATAAATCTTGTGTCTCTTATGTTGTGAGTTCGTTGAGATCGTCTCCGAGGTCTTAGCAAGCTAGGGCGTGGATCGGTAGGAGGGAAAGAACTTCGCGCGCACCCCAGAGTTTGAACCTGAAGGGTTTTGCCGGAACCCATGATCCGACAGCTTCTGGATGTCGACAAGCTTGTTGCACCAGATGGCCGAATCATCGCGTTCTTCCTTCTCTCCACCGTGGAGAAGGTGCAGTCGGCGCTGCCGATGAAACGGGCGAATGCTCCAGAACCTTTGATGGCCCTACAGCAGTGGCAGACGAGAACCTCGTCCCGCACACATACCTAGGCGATGGCGATCCGCTGGTCCCTGTCAGGAGATGAATGGATGGGCACAAGGTCTAGTCCTGCGACCTTGTGCTTTCTCGTCCTGCAGGTACTGCTTGAACTCGGCGAGGCAGAGCTTCACCGAGTCCAGATCGTTGGTGTACATCACATTCAACTTGGTGCAGCCATAGGACTGAACGACGAACTCAAAGGGGAACTCCTTGCTGAAGTCCATATCTAGCAGGCTCACCCCTCGGATCGCCATTGGAGTCTCTTCAAGTGAACGAGTGGGTAGGCGGCGGCAACAGTTCGTTTTTCAGATCTTGGGGAACTGGAGTTAATAGTAAACTGAGTGTGTACAAGCGACAACAGTTACTACCCATCCCTCGCCCGCTGCACGCCTGGCAAAAGATGCACCCTCGGCGCATTCAAATGCCTCCATTAAGAAACCTACTCCGGCCACACATCGGTTCACGAGCGGGTCTTTATTGGTACTGTAATAACAAGAGTTAGTGGTCACTTTACTTAAATTTAATTAGCTTTAATAGAAATTTATACTTAAAACAAGCAATGCATTGGCTCGTTCTATCAGTGCCACATGATCAACATGCACAACAATTAGAATTATTATTCTCAGGACGCACACGATCAGCACATTTGTCACACTTTCACACAGATAATACTACCAAGTTTGAACTATTTGTTATGGTTGTTGTCCTCTGCATCATCATGTCGTGTTTCCCAGCTTGCAAGATTCAGAACCAACAAATAAGATCCAAATAATAAGTACAACAAAGATGCCTACACATCTCATTGATTCCCAGCTTGCAAGATTCATAACCAACAAATAAGATTCAAATAATAAGTACAACAAATATGCCTACACATCTCATTGATTCCCAACTTGCAAGATTCAGAACCAACCCATTAGAGCCTTTTGATAAAGTGAATATCAGGATTAAATCCATCTTGGCTAGCCGTGCCATACAACCGAAGAACTTGGTGAATGCTCTTGACCGTCCCAACATCTGTAGTTCAGTATTCCTGTTTGCACAACCCAAATAAGAAGAGCCTGATTATTATAATAATGACATTCCTTGAACTCAACCTGCAGCTCCACTCGGATGAAGCCTGCCTGGAGTTCCATGATTCAATTCATGCACCTTTTTCTGCAGTTCACCTGAAATGAAGCAAAGATTGCATCATTCAGCTAGCAAGAAGTATTTCCTCTCATGAGCTGGCAGGTTCTTCTTTAGTAGTTGCACTAAAATTGAGGAACATTAAGGTTGGCTGTCCGGCTCATGTAAGGTGCAAATATAATTTGCTTATCCTTTTGTGCAGTTCCACTAAAATAAAGTGCCATTGTGGTGACAGTGACGGCTCATCTTGCAAAGGCTAATAAAATGTTGCACGAGATTACCGGCAGAATTTGACGGAGATTTTGGAAACTCCAATCACCATTTTGTGTAGTTCAGCCAAAATTGAGAGATGTTGCCCACGTGACATTTTAGTTGAACTGCACAAGACACTCATTCAAAAAAAAGTGTTTTGTGCAGTTCACCAAAAGGTCACAATAGCAACAAGGTGAAATGGATATCCCTATCTGCACAAAAAGATAGAAAGTAAACAGTTGCTGGTCAATAAGAATATATGAAACATACACGAAATGAAAAGAAGCATCTTAATTATGTTCATGGCAATCACGCAAGGACAGTAGAAATTTTAAAACGTCAGCAATGCTTCATGTTATAGGAAGCATTACGATCAACAATGACATTCGTCAAATATGGGATTACTTTAATGGTGGCATTGCTTGTTTACCAGATACAGTAAATCAACAGCAGCTAAAGAGTTGGTTTAAGGGCATGGGACCGTGGGGACACCAGGACACTCAGCAGCGTAAAGGAGCAACTTACTTATCATACTGGGGGAAACAGCAGGAGTACCATTTGTAACACAGTTTAACTGCATCTTATCACTGGAGGCATTAGATTAACAATAACACTGGTTAGACATGTCCCTAAGGTAACAATGTGATCGCTTCATTTTACATGCGCCCTTACATTAACAACAGCAAAAGGTTGGTATAAGCACATGCGACAGTGGACGCATCAGCACAATGTACCTACAAGGAGGCATAAAGTGGTGATGCCGAGTTTGTTCATGCTCTGTGAGGGCAGCAAATCTAATCCTGGAGACCTTTTACTATGTGAGGGCAGCAAATCTAATCCTAGAGACCTTTTACTATGTGAGGGCAGCAAATCTAATCCTGGAGACCTTTTACTATGTGAGGGCAGCAAATCTAATCCTGGAGACCTTTTACTATGTGAGGGCAGCAATTCTAATCCTGGGGACCTTTTACTATGTGAGGGCAACAAATCTAATGCTGGACATACTCTGTTGACTTGTCCACTAGCCGCCACTTTCTATCCTTTTTTCAACCAATAATAGATCTGTTCCTTATCCAGTTTGTACTGCGTTTTCCCATTATTTCCCTTTTCAACCAAGAGACTGGTTGGGTATCCGGTCTCTACTACTTTCACCATATTATTTCCTCTTTGAATCAAGTCCTATATTCATGCTACAACTTTCCCCCCTTTCTTTGTTGTTTGAACCAAGTTCTATATTCGAATGCATGAAGTAGCTTTACCTCTAATAATACTAAAAATTTAGGTGGCTTTGGAAGACCTGATGGGAGTAGAAAAAGATGCACATGCAGACATGTGGGGAGCTGGGGCAGTAGAGCAAGGCCGCTTTCGAGGAACTTATACCTGAGGGTCATCGGGATGTTGGCGGTAGCAGGTTGGATCTGCGCACAATACGGCAGGGAGGAAGAAGGGTCGGAGGACCTCCCAAGCCGGCGCTGTGTCGGAGAGAACGGCACGGGCAGAGGATTGGGCCCCTCCGGCAGCTGTGGATTTCCTCCCTCGCCGGCGATGACCGCGTGAACGATGCACCTAGTCCTATACACACACCAGCTGAAGGGATCCGGCCGGATCTGTGACCAGCGGTGAGCACAGAGAAAATGTTGCTACGCTGTCTTGTTTAGATCTGGAGAGAATGAGAGAATGAAGAGAGCAACCCTAGTAAAGCAAGCGCTCAGGCCCCTGCGTACATATATAGTGGAGTGATCATCTTTTTCTCTCCACAACAAGCATTTCAATTTGTGTACGTGGCATTAAAGAAAGGAAACTCTCTATTTAAGGTGGCTAACTGTACGACTCCTACTTACTACTACTACTACTACCTTCGTCCTGGTTTATAGGTCACCTTTGTTCGTGCCAAATTTTGACCAAATATTTAGCTAACGAAATGTTAATGCATGTCAACCAAAATTATATCGTTGGATTCGTATTTCAACATAGTTTTCAATGATATGATTTTTGGTAACGTGCATGAACGTTTTGTTAGTTCAATCTATATGCAAGGTTTGACACAATATACAATGGGGACCAATAAACTAGGACGGAGGTAGTAGTAGTATTGTTCACTTGTGCTCCCCGGCCCTCCATTCATTGAACAACCCCACGGGTGAATAAACATACAGTACTAGTATTTATATCTAACGAATAAGCTCAGACTATTTTCAAGTAGTTAAAATTTGCGGGCGGGGCTTTTCCCGGGAAGTACGCGCGGCAGTTTCGCGTAGGCGGTTTGACAGAGAGGCGAGGAGGGTGAGGGAGTAGCAGATTCAACTTACTTACTGTTGGAAAGGTTGGGCTGTGTGATTTGACGGCGCGTTAATGCTGGAAAGACTTGTGGTATGACTACTCACTATAGTCATGAATTACTGGCCGTACGACTGGGGTGATGCCCCCCTTACGTTCCGCACTCTAATATGGTGCATGACACGTCGACCCGGATGCTGGCTCCTCCACATGTCGGTGAAGTACGTAGTAGTAAGAAGGAGCAAAGAATCATGCGGTATATACTAGTAGTGTTACTACTACTCACGTCGGGGGAGTGCGAATCACGGCAGCCCAGTGAATCAGTAGTTGAAAACAATGTGCTGATATGGCCCTAAAAAACAATGTGCTACGGTCCAGACTATAGCATGTACAGTACTACTCCTCTTTGTTTGGATCCTTGAGTTAGAGCTAGTTTGGGTTGAAATAGCCTCAAATTATCCAAACAGGAGGGGTTAGTTTGAGCTAGTTTGCTCTAACCAAGCTAAAAAAACTAGCCCGGTGGAGAGGTTCTATTTGGGTTACTTCTCCTCGGGCCCACTAAAAGAGAACTAAAAGAATCTCCCCTGCCCGCACCAGATCGCTCCCTCCGCCCCCCTCGCATGACTCCTCTCTGTTCCCCACCGGGCTGCCCGCCCAACCGCTATTCCACCGCTCGCCCTCTCTCTCCTCTGGCCGCCCTCTCCCTCCGGCCTCCGCCGCCCTCCTCCGGCCGCCCTCTCCCTCCGGCCTTCGAAGCTCGCCCCGCTCCCACTTCTCCGGTCGTTTTTCTCCCTCTGTCGTGCGCGGCGGCGGCGCACCTACCAGGGAGGTCACAAGAGCGGTGAGTTTGTTCGTTCCTTCTCTGTCTCACATCCATATCATTGATCTTGCTCGCTCTAGCGCTAATTCTGATTTGGAAAAGTAGATCCTGATTAAACTTGGTATAGATTTGTGGTGCACGCTTGGAATTGTTTGATGCTGCTTGAGGAGGTAATAAATCTTTCTAGACGCCCAAAGATTCATTTCACCTTTCTAGGTATTTCAGTTTCAGGCTTGCATTATTTCTAGAGGCCCAAAGAATCAGTTCACCTTTCTAGATATTTCAGTTCCAGGCTTGCATTATTTCTAGAGGCCCAAAGATTCAGTTCACCTTTCTAGGTATTTCAGTTTCAGGCTTGCATTATTTCTAGAGGCCCAAAGATTCAGTTCACCTTTCTAGGTATTTCAGTTTCAGGCTTGCATTATTTCTAGAGGCCCAAAGATTCGGTTCGCAGTCGTCGGCAAGTGGCCCTGCTACCCATGCCGGTGTCGACCTCAACTCGCAAGCGCCGGCGTCGGAGGGGTTCCCGGGGCTTGGGCTCTACAGAGCCTTCCTCCAGAGCGACGATGACGAGCTCCTCCCTGGGTGCGTGAGGGGCTCCGGGCTCCCTCCCTATCGTGAATGACTTCCGTGATGAGTTAGCTCATGCTTTGTTTCATGGAGTGTATTTTTTTGTGAAGCTTGATTGAGGACTTGTATGTTTAAGTGGGATATCTCAATTGTATGGACAAAGTAAAATTTATCATGTTTTGCATGCTTGATTTGTAAAGATGGTTCGTTTATGTCAATTGTGAGCGGGAGGAGGCCACACAAGAGCCGGCCACACCAAATCCGGCAGGAAATAGGGTCCAAAGTAGTCAAATGATTGAGAAAGAACATTTATTGTCAATCTAACCCTGCCATCCATACAGCTCTTTGGTTTAGAGTTAGTTTAGGGTTAGAATCTAACTCTAACCTCTAACTGAGTTAGAGTTCTCCTCGTCTCGGTTCATCGCCATCATACTTTCCCCATTTCTGTGTTTCTAGTATCCTGCGAATCAAAGAGGCCCTTAGACTGGTTTAGGTCCGGTAGTTTTTTATAAACGTGTTATGTCCAAAATTTAATGAACGTGCTCCGGTTTCTATGAAAATAATCCGGTTTCATGTAGTAATTTATTTATTCTTCTGTGGGGGGTTTGCATGTAATTCGTGGGGTCTGAAATGTAAAGTACCCTGACATATGCTCCGATTTGTGCATGCACTACGACCCAGATGCTCTATGTCCCACATGTCGGCGAAAGGGAGCACGTGGAAATAGCCTAGGAGTACATATAGGAGGATAAATGCGTGAAAAAATATGTACGGTGAAGCGTAGCTGCGGTTCGAAAAGGAGACCTAAAGTGATGACAGGTATAGGTCGCACGCACCCAACTAGTGGTAGTACTAGACATACGACTACTTTTTCCCTAAAAAAAGAGGTACGAGTGCTCAGTACTCCTATTCTATCAACGCGAGTCCCATCTGACAACAGCGTCCGTGCTACAGCTAGCTCTTCTCCCTCGTTTCCCTCTTCTAATTCTAAACTCAGCCGACGCCCGGTGGGCGGGTGGGGATTTGCCGATGGTTGGTTTGCTCAACTGCGGCCCCACCTCACAGTGAAAACGTTACGACTGGAATAAAAATGCCATATACTCCTATACTAATAAAACATTAAGGCCACGAGGCGATGCAGTGCTGGTTACAGGAGGCAAGAAGAAGAGATGCATCCATCGACGACGTCCACCTCCTCGACTCAGGGCGCCGGCCCACCGAACGGCGGCTAAGTAGCAACGGCTTTTGTGGCCAGGTCGACATGCTTCTGAACAATGGCGTCCAAAGATTCCAGCCGCTGGAAGAAGGCCAACATCTTTCTGTCCTCGCTAGCCTTGCAGTGGACTATGTAGACAATTTCCTCGTAGATGTGGATGTGTAGGTCGATGGTTTCTTGCATGGAGAGGCGCTGCGCCGCGAGCGTGGTCTCGAGGTGCACATTCTTCGTCGTGACCTCCGCACCTGCAGGGCCACCACGGCTTGAAAGAGTTCGTCACCATGGAGGCCGATGAGGGTGGCAGGCAATGAGGAGCCTGGGCACGCGGGCTGGAGCGGTACGGCAAGGTCGTCCGCGTGCTTCCTGACGGCGGTGAACTTGCGGATGGAGTTGACCATCATGTCGCCCATGCGAGAGGTAAAGCCAGCGTCGACGAGGGCTACGACGCCGGTGGTCGTCAGCACCATCTGGAAAAGCTGCGCGGTGTGGGGCCGCAGGCCGGCACCTTGGATGATTTGGTACAGCCGACTGCCGCTCTCGTCCATCGCCTCCATAGGTGCTTCTGGCTTCTAGTCACTTGGTCATGGATTGGAGTGAGCAGTGTTGCGCAAAGGCTAGGAGTAGATGGATTGGAGTAGTGGGGTGTATGAGAATCCAAACTCTGTTGCATTCACATTGTGCTGGCTCTATTCTGCTTCTCCAATTAATTCCCTCTACATGTAATTGAGGATGCATCATTGACCTTTCAACATCTCGGGAGCCGCTACCCTCTCCCTCCTTGGCATTCAAGCACCTATGGAGGCGACTGCCGCTCGTGTCTATCGTGTGTCAGGAGACGTTCCTGTCGATGATGAGGTACCTATGGTGACTTCGTAAATTTCAAGATGATAGTACTAGTATACTCAATATTGTGCACCGCGACCAAGGCGGAGAGGAAAACGAGAGAACTACGTATTTATTTATAGTGTAGATTCACTCATTTTGCTCCATATGTACTCTGTCTCGGTGTAGTCTAGTCACTTGTTGAAATCTCTAGAAAGGCAAATACTCCTTTCTGGTTTACAGGGCTATACTAGCAAGTAATAGTGGGCTCACATAGCAATTTTGTCTCATGCAAGAGCCTGGCTATATGCGTGCTCCAAGGTTCGCAACTGCCACGTTCGGGTTGCGCTTGGCTCTTCGCCTCTTCGAGAAGACGAACAATGATGTTACTACTACTACTTCTACAGTATCGAATCCACTGCTGCATGTCCGTCCACCGCGAGCGGGAGGGATAGCTTGTTGTAGTACTACTATAAGCAAAAGTCTGTGTCTGCGAGCCACCACGGGCATGGGCGAGGGAGAAGGTGTGTAGTAGTAAAATCAAGTTTCTCCTCATTGTACGAGTTGACGCGACACATCATAGCACTGTCCCCACATGGTTGCCTCTAAACTTGGCTGAAAGACCCGTAGTGTATAATACTCCATTTGCTGCAACCTCTCACATTTACCCCACCACAAATTAAAATATATATTCCTGTCTTGACCAGATGAGCGTGCAAACTACAATCACCAGGATGACAGGTAGGGCCAGAAGATTATTTTAATAAAAAAAGCATGGAGCTGACCCCAACGATTTTAAGCTTACAAGGACGGTACACGCTATCCTAGACTACTCTACACATGAAACTGCCACACGAGCGTTCGGGCTGCGCTTGGCTCTTCGCCTCTTCGGGAAGTCGAACAATGATGGAGTACTACTACAGTGGAGGAGTACTACAGCATGCTTCTGGCCATCTGACACCGATTGAACTGCTGCATGTCCACCGCGTGCGGGAGGGAGAGCGTGTAGCGAACGAAAGCTTCTCCTAGTCCTGCCAGCCACCACGCTCATGGGCGAGGGAGGGACGCAGCTTCATTGACTTACTGCTCCTGCCTTTGCGTGTATGACAGGTGGGCCCAACAGGTGGGTGGCCCACCTGTCATGCAGCCAAAGGCAGGTGCGGTTAAGGCGAGAGGGCGTTGTAGTAATCAAACTTCTCGGTCTTGTACGAGTTGACGCGACACATCAAAGCACTGCACTCGATATATTTCAATAATTTGCGTTTACCGATGCATTAATTACAATGCATGCATGCATGCCGTGACTCTCCTTTTGATACTTGCATGTGTTGATCTAATGCACCTTGAAGTAGTATGAATATCTGATGGTAAAGCTCTGTAATACCCCGGCCCTAATAAAGCGAGAGATGGTTGTGCACGAGGAGGGCGAGATCATGCAGACGGAACAGGACCCGATGATGGAGCTCTCTACGGTCTCGATGGACCTCACCTTGCTCCACTGCCCCTTGTGCCTCCGCCCGTTCAAGCCTCCAGCGTATGAGGTTTGAATACACCTTGTCCGTTTGGCTGATCGAGCAAGGTGCAGGTTTCTTGATTGATGTGTTGTTCGATTGATTTGTGAAGTGCAAGGGAGGGCACCTGGCCTGTGCGGACTACCTCGTCGAGTGCCCCGGGAACCAGCGGCAGTGCCATAAGTGCGAGCGCGGCAGTGGCTTCGACGAGCGAAACACGACAGTAGACGCCGTCCTCTCCCCGGTGAGGGTGGAGTGCCTGCACGAAGGCTGTGGGCTCTACGTCACTTACCACAAGCTCGCCAATCACTATAACGTGTGTCCGCTCGCGCCCTGCAAATACCCCGTGCCCGTCTGCGGCTACGAAGGCCCGCCACCGCGCTCTCCCATCACATCAGCACCGTGCATCCCATGCCCGTGCACAGGATCCAGTACGGCAAGGTGCTCCAGCTGCAAGTGCCACTGTCGGAGCCACGGCTCTTGCTGTCCGCGGAGGAGGACAGCCGTGCGTTTTTCTTGGTCGGCGGCGTGCTCGACATCGGCACACCTATCACCGTGTCGGTCGTCTGCATCAGAGCGGGGTCGTCCCCACGGCCGCACTACGTGGCCAAGCTGTGGGCGAACGGCCCGCCGGGGGAGCCCAAAGACAGGACCGACGCCGTCAAGGTGGAAATGGAGGTGACAAGCAGCAAGGATCCTGGCGACGTCGCCGTGCACGAGCTGACCTTCTTCACAGTTCCGCCCAAGCTGCTGGCCGGGGCCAAGCTGGTGTCCCTCCACATTCAGATTGAAAAGCTCACGTCCTAATTGATTCTACAATGCCTTCTGTTTATCTTAGTAATATGCTAATATAGGGGTTAGCTCGGTCTACTTTATCTTAAGAGATGGTGGGCTTTGGTGGCGATGCAGCAATTACTTCGACATTAGATCAGCAGTTAAAGTAATTTCCAACAGTCGAACAGATATTTTGTGTTTGTTGGATATAAAGATCCTTTGGGTAAGAAGTATAACAGCTTATAAGTCAGGAAGTGTTGCATACTTGTGCGAGTTGACGCGACACATCAAAGTAGTACTACTACTAGTAGTAGTCCCTCTGATCCTAATTTCTCTACGCATAAGGCTGGTCATAGTGGCAAGTAATTAATGAGGAGAGAGGCAAATAGAGTAACATAATATGTTACCATCACATAGCGCTTTCCAATGCAAAATGAGTCTACAAAGTAATAAATGAAGACATCTAGTACTATCTCAAGGCCAAGGAGCAATGTGAAACCTATGATAGAGCCAATCGGATGGTTGAGAACACTACAATTCGTAGCTACAGATGCGTGTGTGAGAGAGGACGAGTGCGTGTGTGCACCTCTTCTTTTCCTGTATAACGTACTAAACTCAGAGTACAAGTGTATGTGGGTGGCATCGACCTAGGGAGCTAGAGATGGTGCATGCGAGAAGTCCCGAGAGATAGGTGTAATGCGTCTGAAAAAAGACTAGTCTATAGCTCGCCATGAGGCTATTCCGGTCGAACGCCCAATAAGCGTAAGATATGTATCCGACGGTGCCAGCTATTGCACGTACACAACAGTAGAAAAAGAACTAGTACCATGGCATATGCTACACCACGGCCGAGAACACGTGCCCACGTTATGCCATCCGGGAATAGTGTCGCACTTTGAAACTAAACCATCAATAAATTTTGAGCGCGTCTCGTCACATTCCAAATTAGTACTACTACCATGCTATATTTAATTGCAAACCTGTTCACACCGATCACAACCTACTCCCTTCGTCGTCACCGTGACCAAGGAGGAGGGGAAAACGGGAGAAATTAATGTTTATTTGCTAATTAATAGCATTACGTGCAATGAACTAACCACTGCATGTCGTGTTTGGTAGTCTCAAGTCATTAAAAGCATGCACACCCACATCTCTTATTGGTTGATATGTCAAGAAACAAGGTAGAAGTTAGTGCACCGCGCCTAAGTGTTTTGGGATTATTTGGTTTTCGTAAGATGACTTACACACCTAGACGGAGGGAGTAAACGGTTTCCCACTTAGGAGCGTATTAGTACTTGGTTATAAACACTACTATGCCAAGATGACTGCACATTCCCCCTCAACTCCTCATCCACAAAAATAAACAAGTCATTCAACATCCTTCCCTTGCGTCTGCCATGGCCAGCGTGAGTTCGGGGTCGAGAGATTACCACCAGGGAGAGGCGAGTATGGAAGCGGAAGCACGAGAGATGTCCCACCTCACCTCGAAAGCAGCTGACATGTCCCGCCGCGCGGAAGTAGCAGCACAGAGGTCCTGCCGCGCCGCCGAAGCAGCACGGAGGTCCCGCCGGACCGTCGATGCAGCAGACTGCTCCGGCCGTGCCGCGGAAGCAGCAGAGATGTCCCGCCGCGCCGCGAATGCAGTAGAGATGTCCCGCCGCACCGCGGCGGCCTAGGAAAATGTCTCGCGGGCAGGCGATGACTCTTACAGGCGCATGCATGCGATCGTCCATTGCCAGATGGATTAGATCTCCGGCTGGGCGAGGTTCCAGGACGACATGAAAGCCTCGTTTGAACAGGCTACCGACATCATCCGGCAACTAAGGGAGGGAAATGAGAGGCTCCGGGCCGAGCGAGACCTGCTGAGGGCGAAGACCTTCCGGAGTGCAGAGCAGCAGGAGGAGACCAGTGCGTTGTTGAAGAGGACCGGCGTCATCGTCAAGAAATTTCTGGACGAGAATGACATGCTCCGCATCGAGCGCCAAAGGCTGGTGGAGGAATCCGTGGATGCTCTCAAGCAGCATCTTGAGGACACGACAGAGCTCATCGCCGCTCGCCGCGGAGACTAGTTCTCACGGCCTGTAGCAACGCATCAAGAAAGTAGAGATCAACGAGCCAAATCGTTGTCTTCCTTCTTCTTTTGCCCTTCGGGCATAGCCGCATGTGGCTTTTTTAATTATCTTCCTAATTATGTAAGACAATTATTATCCAATATCGTCGTCCTTATATATTCATCAGTCTTGCTATAAGTCGAAGTACATGCTATATAGGTCCGTCGGATCTTACATCAAGATGCGTGCAAAAATTTCTTTTTAGATTTTCTTTTTTCTCTCTTAAATCTCAGTCGAGGGAGACATAGCCACGCCATTAAACAGAGGCTCGGGCGCCATTAATGGAGACCTTGGGAGAGAGGTGGACGGCAGATGGAGGTCAAAGGGCTCTCCTCCCGATAAGCACGCGCAGGGGTCTGATCGCACGCCTCCCGTACTCAAATAGCTACCCTGCATGGCGCCTCCTAGCTAATAAAAAAGGGTACGCGTGGCTGCACGTAAATGGTAAATAGAACGCCCACAGTTTCAATAATACTCGTGTTTCCGATTGTAACGTGACAACACTTGTTCCAAAATGACTTTGTTGATTGTTAATGTGTGCGCCTTCGCAAATCGGACAACAAAATTACCACAGCATGTTGGTGCCATGTCATGACACCAAGCCAAGTTTCATGATTTTCATGCGTGTTTTGGATTTACAGGAATTAAAAAACCAAGTTTCTCAATGTTTCCAGCCGAGCCACGACGCCCAGATGTTTGAATTTCATTCCCATTTCTTGCATGGGACCTAGAAATTTACCCGAGGACACACATGTGATTTTTCAACCAACTTTGGTGCACTTGAGCATGTGCTTGTATTTCAAATTTGAATTATGCACACAAAGGTGACACGTTCCCTCTCAGAACCACGAGCCTTCTTGAGAGAAGCTCCGGTTTGCAAGAAGCTTATACCAAAACTTGTTCCTATTCGGCCAATTTTTTTACCACAGCATGGTAGTACCATGACATGACACCATGCCGAGTTTCATGATTTTCAGGCATGTTTTGGATTTACAAGAATTTTAAAACCAAGTTTCTCAATGTTCTCGGCCGAGCCACGATGCCCAGATGTTTGAATTTCATTCCCATTTCTTGCATGGGACCTAGAAATTCACCCGAGGACACACATGTGATTTTTCAACCAACTTTGGTGCACGGGAGCATGTGCTTGTAGTTCAAATTTGAATTATGCACATTAAATGACCAAAAACTCAATTAATGTATAAAAAGGCCAAACGAACCCGGAATAATTCCAAAATTTAACAGGGCACTCATGTAGTTCTATGTAGCCTCTGTAAAGAAACTCAAGGGGGGGGGGGCAGCGTATATCGTTCCGCACTCAAAGGTGACACGTTCCCTCTCAGAACCATGAGCCTTCTTGAGAGAAGCTCTGGTTTACAAGAGGCTTATACCAAAACTTGTTCCTATTCGGCCAATTTTTTTACCACAGCATGGTAGTACCATGACATGACACCATGCCGAGTTTCATGATTTTTAGTCGTGTTTTGGATTTACAAGAATTTTAAAACCAAGTTTCTCAATGTTCTCGGCCGAGCCACGATGCCCAGATGTTTGAATTTCATTCCCATTTCTTGCATGGGACTAGAAATTCACCCGAGGACACACATGTGATTTTTCAACCAACTTTGGTGCACGGGAGCATGTGCTTGTAGTTCAAATTTGAATTATGCACATTAAATGACCAGAAACTCAATTAATGTATAAAAAGGCCAAACGAACCCGGAATAATTCCAAAATTTAACAGGGCACTCATGTAGTTCTATGTTGCCTCTGTAAAGAAACTCAAGGGGGGCAGCGTATATCGTTTCACACTCAAAGGTGACACGTTCCCTCTCAGAACCACGAGCCTTCTTGAGAGAAGCTCCGGTTTGCAAGAAGCTTATACCAAAACTTGTTCCAAATCGTACAATTTTTTACCACAACATGTTAGTGCCATGACATGACACCATGCCAAGTTTCATGATTTCCAGGCGAGTTTTGGATTTACATGAATTTTAAAACCAAGTTTCTCGATGTTCTCGGCCGAGTCACGACGCCAAGATGTTTGAATTTGATTCCCATTTCTTGCATGGGACCTAGAAATTCACCCAAGGACACACATGTGATTTTTCAACCAACTTTGGTGCACCGGAGCATGTGCTTGCAGTTCAAATTTGGATTATGCACATTAAATGTCCAAAAACTCAATTAATGTATAAAAAGGCCAAACGAACCCGGAATAATTCCAAAATTTAACAGGGCACTCATGTAGTTCTATGTTGCCTCTGTAAAGAAAATCCCGGGGGAGGTAGCGTATATCGTTTCGCACACAAAGGTGACATGTTCCCTCTCGGAACCACGAGGCTTGTTGAGAGAATCTCCGGTTTTGCAAGAAGCTTATACCAAAACTTGTCCCAATTCAGCCAAAAATATACATATGAAAACAGGGTTTAGATTATCCCGAACATCTCGCTACCTAGACCAATGTACTCTTATTTGAATTCAACATAAAATGGATACAAATATTTGAATTGGAGATCGTATGGTACATGTAGTTCATAGTGAAATATGATTACTGCTATATGCATGTTTTTGTTATCAAGATAATATTTAAATGATTGTATAAATTGACAACAATCGTATTGAAATAAGGAAATTTGATTCGAATTTAGTCCATATGGTAGATGACAATATATATGTTCATAGGGTGGAGTAAAAT
Source organism: Triticum aestivum (assembly GCF_018294505.1). Lineage (NCBI taxonomy): Eukaryota > Viridiplantae > Streptophyta > Magnoliopsida > Poales > Poaceae > Triticum > Triticum aestivum. Next base: position 216,305,048 of record NC_057805.1, on the reverse strand, counting down.
GTTCATATATGATGGAAGATCAAAATGTAGGACTACATCCATTATAAACCGCAAGGTCACCTAACGATATATTCGAATTCAACATAACGTGGATTCAAAAATTGAAATTCGAGATCCTGGCGTTTGTAATCATATAAAAAGGGACATGACTCTTTCTTTTGGTGGGAATTGATTTGTTTTTTGTTGTTGTTGAGGGAAGTGCGAATCAATTTGGTACTGTACAGGGTAATCTTTTTCTCCCGATTTTTTTACATTTTCTTGTAAGTTTTTCAATGACATCTATAGCAATATAGTAAAAGGGGACATGACTGTCTTGTGTATTGTATGAATTGTTTTTTTGTACACTTTAAGTTTGTTCTGCCGTATAATGAATCTGCGCCTTGTTATCCCGAAATTTTCAAGCTCGAGTATCTTTTGTCTCATCTGCTTTGAAACTCCCGCCTCTTCAACCCGCTCTGTGCCTTGTTATCCCGAAATTTCGACGCGTGCGAAACTCCCTCCTCATCCAAATCGGTCCCGCAGCCCAGACACGCGAAATCCCCCTTCTACCCCTCAGCCGGAAATGCCGGCTCGACGTTCCGGTGTCAAATCCGGTGGGGGTACGCTGGTAACTTACCCTACATTTTGGTCAAGTGCGTCCCTAAGCCATGTCTCCCCCCTACCTTCCCCTTTGTCCCCCCATTCGTACACCAAGGCCACAAAAACCCGCGAAACCCCACACTCCTCCGTCGGCCTCCCGACCGCCGCCCAGCCGGAGACTATTCCCCGACGATGTCGTCCACCGCCACAGCTCACTGTCCCTCATCCACCACACCGGATGAGGATCCATCATCGATCTCATCGTCTCGCCGGATCAGCCGCCCCGTCCTCCACCTCCAAGGAGCTGCCCCGATGTTTGCCTCGTCTATCGCGCCACCTCCATCCCCACAGCGCCATCTTGACCTGCCCCACCGAAGCCGCATCACCCTCACCAATTCCTCCGATGAAGCCGAGGCCCACTCGGCACCACCAAGGAGGTTCTGCACTCATCGCTGCATTTTATATTTTATTCGATCTCACGGGGCTGCCGGTGCTCGATATCGAGCAGCCATGACGGTCTCCATCGAAGGCGCCTTCGCCGGCCACTTCATCCACGGCGTCTCTCCCCCATGTCGTTGCTTCCTCGGTGGCGACTTCCAGACCAGCACTAGCTGCAGCTGCTCTGGCTCTCTCTCTCGCGCTGCTGCTGCTTCGGCTCTCGCTCGCGCTGCGGCTCTTTTGTTGTTGTCGGTCGCGCTGCTGCACTGCTCTTTCTTTCGTTCGTGCTGCTGCTTTTCTCTGCTATTGCTGTCAGTCGCGCTGCTGCTCCGCTCTTGCTCTTGTTCGTGCTGCTGCTGCACGACCTCCGGTAGCTACAGGAGTTGGGTGGGCAACAAACAGTAGATGATCCATTCTCTATCTTTTTAAAACTGAAGCTATAATCTACCTGCTATCATTAGTTTTGGATCTATACACTTGTTTACTACCATCAGTCTTGATTTCTGCAAGCACCCCTTAGGCCTTACAAAATCTAACTATTTTTTATTATGCATGTCAGTTATTGTACACAATTGTACTGAACATGTAGAGAAAAAGAGAAGACCACCGCGTGGGAATATAAGTCATGCAGAAGCCGCTCCATGGTGGGCGAAGTGGCACCCCCCCCGTTCCGCCATTCCAGATTGTATTCCAGAGGAAGATAACTGTTCAGATGGGGATTCAGAGGGAGCCGACCACTCGTATTTACCACCTGAGGTGTTTGCTCTAACCTCGCATGCTGATGTTGGTCATATCATGCATATGGCGCCTCGCATTGCTTACATTATACATCTTATATGTCATCAGCTTAGTTTAGATTTGCTTTATGTGAATGCCACCTGTTTGGTTTCTATATCATACTCCCACCGTTTTCAACAAGTGACTACATACGGAGCAAAATAGTGAATCTACACTCTAAAATATGTCTATATACATCCGTATGTGGTAGTCCATTTGAAATCTCTAAAAAGACAAATATTTAGGAACGGAGGGAGTATATGGGAATTATGCAATGCCATCTTCTTTAGCCAGGCATCATATACGTGAATCATGCAATGCCATCCTGTTTAGCCAGTCATCGTATATGTGAATTGTATCGTGCCATATATTTTTTCATAATTTATTCCATTTGTCAACAATGTTTATACATTCATCTACTCTTCCTGTGCATCAGCCATTTGAGTCGGTCATGGGAAAATCTGGAGTGAAAACAAGGTCTTCTGAGCAGTCAGTGCTACCTGTCGATGCAGATTTCTTGCTGGTTACAGATAGCTCCTCAGAGGAGGATTCAGAGACAGATGACCAGTCGTATCCCCCCCCCCGAGGTGCATGCTCTAACTTGGCAGGGTTATATTGCTCATATCATGCATATGGTGTCTTGCATTGCCATGCCATCTGCTTAGATTAGACATGCTTTGTGTGAATGCCTCCTGTTTGCTTTCTATATCAGATATGTGAATTATGCAATGCCATGTTTTTCAGCCAGTTATCATATATGTGAATTATGCACCGCCATGTAGCCAGGCATCATATATGTGAATTATCTCATGCCATCTTTTTTTCATTACGTATTCCATTTGTCGACAATCTGTGTATATTGAACTACTCTTCATGTGTATCAGCCATTTGAGCCGGTTATGGAAAAATCAGGAGTGAAAACAAGGTCTTCAGAGCAGGCAATGGTACCTGTTGAAGCATATATCTCGATGGTTACAGGGAGCTCCTCAGAGGAGGATTCAGAGACAGATGACCAGTCCTATATCCCACCTGAGGTGTATGCTCTAAGTTGCAATGTTTATATTTCTCATATCATGCATATGGTGTATTGCATTGCTTAGTTTAGACATCATATGCACAATATTGAATTCCATCTGCTTAGTTTAGAGATCATACATGCGAGTGCCAGCTACTTAGTATATGAATCAATTATGTCAATTGTATCATGCCATCCTGTATACTTAGACAACATGTATGTGAATTATTTCATCCCAACCTATTTTAGAAAGACATCATATAGTTTTGTCATGTCATCCTGTTTAGATACTCATCATATGTTGAATTATGCCATTATATCCTGTTAAGTTATCCATCATATATCTGAAACTGTGTCATGCTATCCTGTTTAGTTAGGCATCATATATGTGAAATTGTGTCATGCTGTCCTGTTTGGTTAGACAACATATATGTGAATTACCACATCTGTCTATCATACAATGTCTGTACGTTCAATTTCTTTTCTTGTTTATCAGCCATTTGAATTGGAGGGGGTGATGGCAGTATCTAAGGGAGCAAAAACCCGTTCTTCACAAAAGACAGTGCTACCCGTCGATGCAGATAGAACCATGGTTGTACTGGCCCACAAACTAGCCCCACCACACATAATCGAGACTCTTCCAGATTGCACACTTACACCGTTGGGCAGAGAACCAGCTACAACCCATCTAACCCCAACCCCAGCGGATAGTAACCCACTTCTAGTTGACAAAGCACCATGTCCACCACAGAGTACCCCCACACGAGCAGTTTGTAAAGCAACTGCAGTGCCCAAAGCACGAAGACCACCACAGCGAACCCAAACTCCATGTTTAAAGCAGAAGAGCAATTGTTCTCAGGTCAGATTCCGTAGCTATGGTCCATAATCCTTTGCTGTTGCATCACATTATTTACTCATACCAACTACATTTGAATTTGAAGGATCCAATTGAAACTTCAATGGCACAACATGTATGTTTTAACCTATTTCTTTAACTGGATTGCTGTTCTAACTTCTTGCTCTACGTTGATTTCAGTTTCAGTTGTATAAACAGTTATGTTCTCATGTGATGCACATTACAAGTGTCGCCAATGTTGTGTAGTTTCTCACACTTATATTCTGTCTATGCTATTGTGTCTTAAAAATATATGAGTTGATCTGTGTCTCTATCTTGATTTGGCAACATAAACTAGAATGATATGGACAATACAGTGACCATAGTACATAGATATATGTTTGTTTCATGTTGTTATCCTGTCCACCTTACTACTGAACCGGTTTACCAAAATGAGTTTCGTATACTACATGCTAAACCTGTGATGTGTCTGCTTGTTTCTCTTGTAGTATGCGAACAGAATATTGGAGAAGAGCACCCCACTATGCAATGGTAGAGAAAGTAATGCAGATAAGGTTCAAGATAGTGAGACAGCCTGTTGGTCTCCAAGAAAGGTGATAAAAAGATCTTGTAGACAGTGAGAAAACCCCACAGTCCTGCGATGTAGTGTTCGAGTTACTGGCCAGTACCGCTGGCACAAGCTCTTCGAACTCGCTGCCTGAATCACTTTGGCTTCTTCAGTCTCAGCTACAAGCTGAAAGGCATCAGTCAGCTGTGCTGCGGCAAGAAGCCGAAGGACTGAGGAAGTCCCTGCAGAATTCAGATGCATACTTTCTGGTGCAACAACAAGTGCTGGAGGATTTAAGCGCCAAACAAGAGAAAGTTAATAAGCTTGCTAAGCATCTTGCCAGCATTATGGGTACCCAGGATATTGTTTCTTGAGCTCTTCTGAAGTGGTTTCAGTTCTGGACTTGTTTTGCTGCGGCGTTTATTTGCACTGGTCGCCAAGTTTGACAACCAGTGTATATGATATGCTGCTTTGTTCCCTATATTTGCACTGGTGGCGAACTTTGATGCCCAGTGGATGTAATATGTGTAATAGCCGTGATAGCCTAGCGTAAGTTGCTTGCTTATTTATTTCCTTGTTGTCTTGTTTATTTGTTTGCTTGTAGTCAGTGCAGTTCTTTTTCCGCGGTTTCCTAGTGGCCACAATAACCTATTTTTTAAAACTAGTCCACAATAACCATGGGCTACATATTTACTGTAGTTACCATGGGTCTCCTACGGGCCATAGAAACAATGGGCCTTCTAAGGGCCATAGAAACATTGGGCCTTCTACGGGCCGTAGCATCAATGGGCCTTCTACGGGCCATATGATCGATCGGCCAAACATGGGCCAATAACATACCACATTATGGGCCGTAAACGGGCAAGATTTGAAATCATCCGTTCATGGGCTGACCATAACGGGCCGTCGTTAATCTGCCATATTTGATGACGCTACGAAAACGGCCCAACGGATTAATGGGCCACAAACGGGCCGATTGTAACCATGGGCTGAATTTGGGCCACAAGCAGAAACGGCCAGTAACGGGCCGTAAGTAACCGAATGCTGGGAATAAGTCCAAGAATAAATGGGCCCTGAGAAGGCTGAAAGATAACACGGGTTGGAAATGACCCAATGGAATAATGCGCCATTAATGGGTATAAAGCGGTACACTGTTCATTGCGGGTCGGATTCACCACGGGCCTTTAATGGGCCAAGAGTTACAAATGGCCTCGTATGGGCCGAAAGACATCATGGGCCATACATGGGCTGGAAGTTACAACGGGCTAGAATCATATTGGACGGCCCAGATGAAGCTACTGGGCTTAATGCCGGTAGGTCGTAATGGGCGGTGAGTAAGCGGGCCGTAAATGGGCTATATACGAACGGGCCATTAACAGGCTTTCCGTGGGCCGGCCTGTTACCGTTTGACCAAGTCAAACGGGTCGGCCTTTTCACCGGAATGGGCCTCTATTGGGCCATGCCACATGTCGATTTACCATAGGTGCCTCCTGTCTAATGAATGGATGACATCTGTCCCAATGGTGAGCCAACACGTGTTTCATCCGGCCAATGACAAGTTTACACGTGGAAAATCCTCATTGGTCCGGGCTGTTAATGGGTTATCAGATCCAAAACCTGACCCGGTAGCTTAACTGTGACCCGTTACGGTGGATGCCACGTGTCGGCCACCCTTGACAAAAGCACTTCTATGACGCGCGATTTATCGTCATGTAAGTGGACACTTCCGTGATGATAATTTTGGTAATGTCATGGAACACTTCTACGACAGCACAGGTATGACTATCTTGATTCTGTCATAAAATCGTCATGGATGTACATGCATGACAGAAAACGTGACCTACTGTGACAAAAACGTATCATCACGGAAGTGTCTTTTTTTGTAGTGGAAGATGTGGACATTGGGAGCACCACTCCAGTGCTGAATGATTACTATTGGGAAAGTCATCACCCCAACTCTCCCATGTTCACGCCACTACAACAGATTCCTCAGTCCCCAGTCCAGACTGAAGAAATTCATACAGGCTCTGATGAACCTCAAGCTTCTCCTCTTACCGTCCCTGAAGTAATTCCAGCCACTAGTGCTGATGTTAATGTTGCTGAAGAGATGAAGACCCAGGCTGTTACTGAAGCAGAAAATGAAATTCCTCAACCGGTGGTTCCTAAGATTGTGATTCCTGAGGCTGTGAAGACAGTGACTGATACTCCTCAGCCCAGGCCGGCGAATCCCTTCTCCAAGAAGCAAAAATTCAAGGCTGATGACTTCTTTCATGAGCATGTATTCTTCACCGACTACAACCCATATGACTCTGCTCGTCTAAGAAGCAAGCTCTTCTGGAAAGCTAGCCAAGCAAACTTCTACTCTTCACTACTATTTGATAAGGACAAGATCTTTGACCATGAGCATATTCCCCATGTGGACATGGAATAGCTGCCTTGCTTCACCCCTGTCCTTAGTGTTCTTCATGACGCTGGGCTGCTCAACTTCTGCAATGACATATGTGATTGGAATGAAGAGCTAATTCTTCAGTTCTACGCGACGCTGCACATCACCGGCAATGCTGAAGATGTGAATTCTTGGGTGTTGGACTGGATGACAGAAAATACACACTTCAAAGCACCGGCCTCTGAATTGCTTCATGTCCTGCCTGTCAGTCCTCCCCTTGAAGGTGCACGTCTCATCTATCATGAACCTGAGCTCTCTGATGACTACATGCAAGTTTTGATGAAGCCTCTGAAGCTTGGTCAAGCCCCAAGGACCAAATTCCCCGTGAAGGAATTGTTGTATGTGCCACGGACTGTCTATCACATTTTGACAAAGACACCGAGTCCCATCAACGGCCACGACTCGAATGAAGAAGAAGTCGTTGGCATCATGAAGAATTTGGTATTCAACATCATTCATGGCATTCCAATCAACTACCATGATTTCTTCATGAGGACTCTGGCAAATGTGGCATTGTCACCTTTTGAGTTGAAGCCTTACGCTCCTTGGATTATGAGATTCCTCATATCAAGATCTTCAATCAATTACAAGGCTGACTTTCAAAATCATCTCAGCTACTTGCCCCCTATTGAAGTCCTCAAGCGGACATATTCCTCAGGTGATGAGAAGGGCAAGGCGACTGCTATTATTGATGAAGGCATTCGTCCATTGGATGGTCAGTTTCGCAAAGCTGCATCTTACTCCACTAATGATGACTCTGCCACTCATGACTCTGCCGCCAATGCTTCAAAGCAAAATCCTCAAGGCACGGCTCCAAGGGTGATGACTGATCATGAGCTTCTCCTCAGTCTTCACCAAAAGGTCGATCGCAACCACAAATGGGTCAAGAGACAGTTTGGTTCAATTCTTCAGAACATGACCATCACTCAGAATTCAGTGAAGAAGAACCACTACTACCTCGATGAAGTATTTTGATCGCACCTAAGCTGTTCTATCTCATCTCTATGGTGAAGAAAATCTAAAACAGATGGGCTTCAAGCAGGACTTTGACTGGTCTCAACCACCTTCAAAGAAATTCAAGAAGGTCAAAGTTCCTCACTTGGTGGCTAGCTCTAATTCTTCGTCGCGCGAGACTGATGAACATGAAGACTTGGACGACACTGCGCCAGGCCCTACTTCAACAACCGACCCCAACAACGCTGACGCTCCTCCATCGACTTCATGATGATATTCTTCAGGGGCGTTAGTCCTCATTTTTCGTCCCTTTTGGTCACCGATGACAAAGGGGCAGAAATTTGAGTTAGTCTTCAAGCGGGTCTATATATGGGCTTTTTTTTCTAAGTTACAACTCCCGTTCTTTTGAAAACTTTGTTGGATCGAGTTGTAATCTTAACTCCGATGGTGGTCTGATACTTTCACTATGTTCTTCTGCATGCTATTTCCTCATAGATGTTAATGCACGCATGCTGAATTACATCAGTCACCATATTTCATCATGCATTTCAAATTCTTCATATTATATGTTAAATGCGTGTATGAATTACAAGATATAGGGGGAGATCTCCATGATTGTGCATTGCTTCAAAAGAAAATTCCTCACTATGCACATCTTCATGGGGAGTTCTTCTATATCTTGCAATCAAATTCCTCAATATTAGTATTTACACTTCATATGTTTATCCCCGTTGAAAACTTAACCTATATTGTCATCAATCACCATAAAGGGGGAGATTGTAAGTGCATCTAGTGCCCCTTAGTAATTTTGGTGTATTGAAGACTTATAGGTTAAGGGACTAATGTGTTTGTGAGTGTACACAGGTCTATAAGTCTATGAGGAGTTTGATATTTACAGAGAAAGTCGACCCCTAAAAATGAATGTCTTCAACTGAAGACTTTGGCTTTCTGAAGACTTTGAAAGTGAAGAAATTGGTGTGACCGTGAAGACTTGGTATTCATGCGAGGAATATGAAGTGTTAAGACTTTTGTTTTTCAAAGTTCCATTTTCTCTTTCTTTGAGTCATAGGAAACACCGTACTGTTAAAGGGGGTCGAGGAAAAACTAAGGAAAAGTTTCCAAGTGATGCTCATCTCAAAATCCTACACCTACCAATCCCTTCGAGTGAAGCCATTGGAAATCTCATACAGTTCAGTCAATTTCTTCAGTGACAGAGACGAAGTTCTTCTGGTCTCTGAGGAATTTGTTTTGACTCAGGAGTTAGGAATTCGCCAGTGCGGATTGCCTACAAGTGAGGAACATGATAGCCCTGAGGAATTTGAACCTCAAAATTCCGCCCGTTGCTGTGCTATGCGCCAGCTGTCCCAAAATATCTACCCACCTAACGGTCATATCATTGAAGGGCATTTACGTCTTATCATGTTGGGCTCCTCCCTAGGCTATAAATAGCCGCCCCCTATAACCACTAGCTGGTTGGCTGCTCCGAGAGAAACTGACACTTGTCATTGAGAGCATCCCATCCTCCGAGGACTTTGAGCGAAAATCATCAAGTGAGGAAAACCCAAACCCAAACACCTACAAACCCAAAGTGATTGAGCATCACTGAAGAGATTGATCCTGTGCGGATCTGACGCTTGTTACCTTTGAAGACTGTGCATCTTCCAGATGTTTAGGCGTCATGGTCTAGAGCATCCAAGAGGAAATTGTGGATCGCCGAGTGACCGAGTTTGTGAAGATTTGGAAGTCACCTCAAGACTTACCACGAGTGATTGGGCGAGGTCTGTGCGACCTTAGCTCAAGGAGAATACGGTGAGGAATGTGTGTCCGGGACTGTGTGTCCTCGGGTTTAAATACCTAGCCGCTCCAACCAGATGTACAACTGTCACAGCAGTTGGAACTGGTCTACCAAATCACTGTCTTTACCGAGCTAACTGGTTCTATTTCCTCAACTCTCTAATTTCCTCATTAGTGTGTGATGTACTTGATCGTTACTGTTTGAAGACTTTGACTGAAGACTTTCTCAATTTCCTCAGTTCAATTTCTTCAGTCAGTTTATCTTCAGCCTGCTTATCCTGTGTTTACGCTTTTCAGTACTCTGTGCTTGTTTTCATTTCATCATGATGACTATGATGTTGTTCTGTTATGCCTGAATCTGAGGACTTATTCCGCTGCTAGTAGTTCTTTGCTTAGGAATTTCCTCACCCTGAAATTCCTCAGTGAAGAATTCATAAAAATCGCCTATTCACCCCCCTCTAGTCGACTTAACGCACTTTCAGCAAGTCCTTTTGCTGTAATCGTGGGATGAAGAATCTGATCTCAAGTCATCACCTCTTGAAGAATTTGCAAAACGGCCACGTCTTGAGAACTTTTGGAATTTCCTCATGAGCATTGCGAGCTCCTGGCTTATCTCCTCAAGATCACTAAGGTTGCTGTCAGAATCTTCCTCTTCAGATGAGGAAATTGCCTTGGCCTTCAGTGCATGTGATCTTCCATAGCTTGGCCCATAGAGGTCTCTCTTCTCAGCTGGTTGGAATTTATGAGTATTCAGTCTCTCAAGGATATCAACAGGATCTAGAGACTTGTAATCTCCACGTTCTTGAATCATCAGTGCCAGTGTATCGAATGAGGAATCAAGTGATCTCAGCAATTTCTTCACCACCTCCTGGTCGGTGATGTCAGTGGCAGCAAGTGCTTGAAGCTCATTGGAGATGTCAGTGAGGCGATCGAAGGTTTGCTGAACATTTTTGTTGTTGACTCTTTTGACGCGGTTGAAGAGATTGTGAAGAACGTCAACTCGAGAATCACGTTTGGTTGAGATTCCTTCGTTAACCTTGGACAGCCTGTCCCAGATAAGCTTTGCATTCTCCAAAGCACTCACTCTATCATACTGTCCTTTGCTCAGATGGCCACACATGATATTCTTTTCTTAAGAGTTGAGTTGCTTGAATCTCTTCACATCAAAATCATTGACGGAGGGGGTGACGGAGGGAACACCATTTTCCACAATGTACCAGAGATCATTGTAAGTTTCCTCAAGATGCATGCACATCTTGTTTTCCAGTAGGGGTAGTCCATCCCATCGAAGGTAGGACACCCAGCCGAGACCTTGATCATGCCTGCAGTCGACATAACTAAAACTCCAGGTGGTTAAACCAAAATCACATAGAACAAGGCAGCAACTTTCTCTGATACCAATTGAAAGTGTGCTACATCGACTAGAGGGGGGTGAATACGCAATTTTTACAAATTCGTCACTGAGGAAATACTACTCGAGGAATTTGCTAAGTGACGAAATACAAGCAACTCATAAAGTACTATGGTGCATGCATAACAAGACAGTAGCATAGTCATCATGATGAAATGAAACATACACAGAGCACAGGTAGCATGTAAATAGGATAAGCAGGCAGAAGACAAGGTGAGTGAAGAAATAGGATTGAGGACCATAAGAAAGTCTTCAGTCAAAGTCTTCAAATAGTAACGATCAATTTCATCAACACATGAGCAAGGAATGAAAGGGTTGAGGAAATAGAACCAATAGCTCGGTGAAGACAGTGATTTAATAGACCAGTTCCAACTGCTATGACAGTTGTACGTCTGGCTGGAGCGGCTTGGTATTTAAACCAAAGGACACATAGTACCAGGACACACAGTCCTTACCGTATTCTCCTTGAGCTAAGGTCACACAGACCTTCACTGGTACAGAGACTGCTATACAAACGGTTTTTACCCCGTTTCCGTGACGGAGTTTTAAACCGTCGCCTAGTGAGCGTGTGCGATAGGGGGATCCTTCCACACGACCTAGAAACCGTCGGGGATAGGCCCTCTGGCCACACACGCGAGGCATAATGAGCTCGTGTGCAATCGGGCGAGGCATTGAAGCCCAATAGTTTCCATTCATATGTACATCCCACACAGTGAATCCCCGAAAAAAGTTTCCGTTCTTATGTATATCACACACAGTTTTTTGTGTGGAAACATTTGTGCAAGGTGGCCTAACACAAGCAGTTCTCTGCTGGAAGCCGTGTGTGATTGTTAGTTGATCCAACACGCCTACTTTCTAGAAACCGTGTGGGTTGTTTGAGTTCATCGCCCATGGTGTTGTCTGGGTAACCGTCTACAATAGAAAACCCCAACAAGCAGGGTAATTAGCCTATTATTGGTAACCCATGTAGTAATCAAATTGACATTTCTTATAAAACACCCCAGATATTTCATATCCGTATAACAGCAACTAGGATTTCATAATCGAATTACATCAGATAGCTTCAACACTCAGTTACACCAAAGAGGGATATAACTAGCTACCCCATTACACAACAGCACCAAGTTTCACATGCAACATCGAAAACCTTTGGAAAAGTAGCATCATACATGGTAAATAGACAGATGAATCTCATCTGGGAAACTGCAGAAGCGGAAGGCGAATATTGAGCCTTTAGTGATGTTGAATGTCCTTACAACTTTAAGCCAGTGGCTATGGATAATTGCCCGCCCAACCTTCGTCCTCTTTAGGAAGACTTGAATATTGTACCGTGGGTGTTGAATGAATACCTTCCTCGCCTCTTGACAATGCAGGTGGTTTGAGAGGTAATCATCGGTGAATTGCTTTGGAAAGTACTGAAAACAAAGATATGCATAAATCACTGCTATAAATTTTGAAATGCCACAAGGGGTAAAAACAAGGTTAAAGAGTTAGTACCATCCTATAGTTGACTGATGTCTTCTTCATTGTGCAAACAAAGATCTTGCTATTATTCGTCACAAGTTTCTTTATCCTAACAATCTTTCTGAGTTTCTTGACTTCAATAATATTCATGGACATCTCATTTACCCATATGCAAAATGGGTCGAACAGTGGGTCTAAGCCTCTGACAGCAGGACCTACATGTGCAAGAAAAAAATATTAGAATGACTCCTGCAACTGCACAATAATGCACTATTAGCGAAAGGACCATGCATGAGCAAACCTCGATTGTAAACCGCAGTGTCTCCCATTGTTTCCCTGCAACACATATAAGGAAGATCTTGATCAGGTTAACTGGGAGTTGCCATACTATCAGTAGAATATGTATTGAGTACCGCCAAATTCTATTTATTTCTCACATGCATAACAATACAAAATTGTACCCACAACAAATGAAAATCAAATGGTAGAATTGAACCAAACAGTTAACTGGACAGCAGACCAAATGAAGCAAAACAGTTAATTGAGCACGACATTGCAGAATAGAACATATACTAGAAGATAAGACAGTTAACAAAGCCAAGAATGTTTGAGAACAGTACTACGAAATGTAGCAATTGTTGGACAAACTGTTAACTGAACATTACATTTTAGAATATCAGATTGCATATTAACATTACAAAGGACAAATCACTAGAAGGCACTGGCGGTGGCCTCAAGAAAATAGCACCAACTATATTTTAAAGTAGACAACCACGTGGTGGTGTCGACGGTGGCCTCGAAGATGAGGTGCTCCTCCAAGACCTGGCGGTCGGCACGCATGGTAGCCATAGCGACCTCGTTCGCGCGTACAACCGCGATTTGCTTCTCCGCTGCCAGATGCTACTGAGCTCCATGTTATACTGCGTGTAAAATGGTTGTGGGTGGTGCTTACTTGGAAGATGGGGCCAATGATTTTGGCAGAAGGTGTCGCGCCGTCGGTCGGGGCATGTGGGACGGGGAAGGAGGAGGATGGTGTGGGTTTGGATTACCTGACAATATCGACGAGGCCGCGCAACAAGAAGAAGGGTCACCGGCAACCAGGCGGCACTGCAAGAGGAAGGGTCGCTTGCGAGGAGGCGGCGCTGCAAGAAGAAGGGTCGTCCACGAGGAGGCGGCAATGCGATTAAGTAGTAGTGAAGGTTTGAACTTGGAAAGCAAGGAGGAACAGTGGAAATGTGGCTTTTGGGGGGGGAGATAGATATTTCTTCAGTGGCAGAATAATTTCGCTCGGTGCCGCGAGAAACTGGCGCACAAGTGTGGTTCAAGCGCGGGCAGTGGACTGTAGACAATGAAGCTTCCTGCGTAAGCCAGACTAGAAGGTGCGCCAAAATATTTTATATCGCATCCGACACGATTCTTGCTAGTAAACTGTTTGTGGTATACCTGATTTTTTTCATTCTATTTTGAAAGACAAAATGGTGTTACGGAGGGAAAGGATGGTGTTTGAATTGCTAGAACATTTATCTACAATGAACATGTAACTATATGAATGCCGTGTTAAAATGTGGAATTATTCTGGGTTCGTTTGGCATTTTTATGCCTTAATTTAGTTTATAGGCATTTAACGTGCATAATTCAAATTTGAACCAAGCACATGCTCGAGTGCACGAAAGTTTGTTCAAAAATCATATGTGTGTCTTTGGGTGAATTTATAGGTCCCATGCAAGAATGGGAATGAAATTCGAACATCTGGGCGTCGTGGCTCGACCGAAAACATTGAAAACCTTGGTTTTTGAATTTCTATAAATTCCAAACTCGCCTGAAAATCATGAAACATGGCATGGTGTTATTTCATGGCACCAACATGTTGTGGTAAAAAAATTGGCCGAATTGGGACAAGTTTTGGTATAAGCTTCTTGCAAATTGGAGCTTCTCTTAAGAAGGCGTGTGGTTTCGAGAGGGAACGCGTCACCTTTGTGTGCGAAACGACATACGTTGCCCCCCTCTTGATTTTTTTACAGAGAAAACATAGAACTATGTGAGTGTCATGTTGAAATTTGGAATTATTCCGGGTTCGTTTGGCCCTTTTTATGCATTAATTGAGTTTCTGGGCATTTAATGCGAATAATTCAAATTTGAACTACAAGCACATGCTCCAGTGCACCAAGGTTGGTTGAAAAATCACATGTGTGTCCTTGGGTTAATTTCTAGGTCCCATGCAAGAAATGGGAATGAAATTCAAACATCTAGGCATCGTGGCTCGTCTAGTAACATTGAGAAACTTGGTTTTTTAAATTCCTGTAAATTCAAAACTCGCTTGAAAATCATGAAACTTGGCATGGTTTCATTTAATGGTGCCAACATGCTGTGCTAAAAAAATTGGCTGAATTGGGAGAAATTTTGGTCTAAGCTTCTTGTAAACCGGAGCTTCTGTCAAGAAGACTCGTGGTTCCGAGATGGAACGTGCCACCTTTGTGTGCGAAATGATATACGCAGCCTCCCCCCTTGATTTTTTACAGAAGCAACATAGAACTATATGAGTGTCGTGTTAAAATTGGGAATCATTCCGGGTTCGTTTGGCCTTTTTATACATTAATTGAGTTTCTGGGCATTTAATATGCATAATTCAAATTTGAACTACAAGCACATGCTCCAGTGCACCAAAGTTGGTTGAAAAATCACATGTGTGTCCTTGGGTGAATTCCTATGTCCCATGCAAGAAATGGAAATGAAATTCAAACATCTGGGCATCGTGGCTCAGCTGGAAATATTGAGAAACTTGGTTTTTTAATTCCTGTAAATCCAAAACACGCATGAAAATCATGAAACTTGGCATGGTGTCATGACATGGCACCAACATGCTGTGGTAATTTTTTGGCCGAATTGGGACGAGCATTAGTACAAGCTTCTTGCAAACCGGAGCTTCTCTCAAGAAGGCTCGTGGTTCCCAGAGGGAACATGTCACCTCCGTGTGCGAAATGACATACATTGCCATCTCCCGCCTTGATTTTTTTGCACATGCAGCTTAAACCAATAGGAGTTTCGTGCTTAATTTTGGAATTATTTTGGGTTCGTTTGGCCTTTTTATATAAATTAGTTGATTTTCCAGGCATTTAATGCATATAATTCAAAATTGAACTACAAGCACATGCTCTATTGCGCCAAAGTTAGTTGAAAAATCATTTAAGTGTACTTGGGCGAATTTCTAGGTCCCATGCAAGAAATGGGAATGGAATTCAAACATCTAGGCGTCTTGGCTCGGCCGGAAACATCAAGAAACTTGATTTTAAAATTCCTGTAAATCCAAAACTCGCCTGAAAATCATGAAACATGGCATGGTGTCATGAAATGGCCCCAACATGTTGTGGTAATTTTTTTGTCCAATTTGTGAAGGCGCACATTAACAGTCAACAAAGTCCTTTTGGAACAAGTGTTGTCACGTTACAATCGGAAACACAAGTATTATTGAAACCGTGGGCGTTCTACTTAACATTTACGTGACGCCACGCGTCCTCTTTTTTTATTGGCTAGAAGGTGCCGTGCGGGGTAGCTATTTGAGTATGGGAGGCGTGCGACCAGACCCCTGCGCCTGCTTATCGGGAGGAGAGCCCTTTGACCTCTATCCGGCGCCCACCTCTCTCCCAACGTCTTCATTAATGGTGCCCGAGCCCCTGTTTAATGGCGTGGCTATGTCTCACTCGACTGAGATTTAAGAGAGAAAAATGAAAATCTGAATAGAAAGTTTTGCACAGATCTTGATGTAAGATCCGATGGACCTATATAGCATCGACTGTGACTTATAGCAAGACTGATGAATATAAGGACAATGACAATGGATAATAATTGTCGTACATATTTAGGAAGATAATTAAAAAAGCCACATGCGGCAACGCCCGAAATACACAAGGGCAAAAGAAGAAGGAAGACACAGACAACGATCTGACTCGCTGATCTCTAATTTATTGATGCGTTGCTGCAGGCCGTGGAGACAAGTTCTCGCGGCGAGTGGCAATGAGCTCTTTCTTGTACTCAAGACGCTGCTTGAGAGCATCCACACATTCCTGCACCAGCCTTTGGCCCTCGATGCGGAGCATGCCATTCTCGTCCATAAGTTTCTTGACAATGAAGCCGATCCTCTTCAACAAGGCAGTGATCATGCTGCTTCGCTGTTCTAGCGATCTTTGCCCTTAGCAGGTCGCACTTGGTGCGGAGCTTCTCCTTGTCCTCCCTAGTCCCCGGATGACACTGGTAGCATTTTCAAACGAGGCATTCACCTCATCCTGCAGTTTCATCTAGTCAGAGATCCAACTCATCAGGTCATCGAGCATAGCGCGCATGCACCAGTGAGAGTCCTCGCCTGCCCGCGAGACATTTTCCTAGGCCGCCGCGGTGCGGGAGGACATCTCTGCTGCATTCCCGGCATGGCGGGACATCGCTGCTACTTCCGTGGCACGACCGGACCAGTCTGCTGCATCGACGGCACGGCAGCACCTCTGTGCTGCTTTGGCGGCGCGGCGGGACCTCGGTGCTGTTAGGCAGCGTGGCGGGACATGTCGGCTGCTTTCGCGGCGAGGCGGGACATCTCTCGTGCTTCTGCTTCCATGCTTGCCTCTCCCTGTTAGTAATCTCTTGACCTATAACTCATGCGGGCCATGCAAGGGAACGACGATGAATGACTTGTTTGTTTTTGTGGATGAGGAGCTGAGGAGGAATGTGCAGTGATCTTGATGTAGGGTAGAACCCTAGATGCCCGATCTTTCGTGAAATGGAGGGGATCCCGCGAAGAACATGAAGAACATGAGGGAAAACATGAGGGGAAACGAGAGGAATCACTCAAATCAACAAGAAATGGTCACACATGTGCTAGATCCATGAACAATACGAGGGATACATGATGCAAAGGCAACAAAGGAAGATACAAGATGTAACTAGTTCATCTCTGATAGAGGCAAAGGTGTCAGATCTTTCAATGAGATGGTGATATCATTTTGGAGGAATAGACTTTGACGATCCGACTACGAACGTCCGAGGACATCGCGCCTTAACAATTGCTAAACCAACTCCGAGAGGTTATTGACCACGCCAGAGCACGATCAACCTCACAACGAAGGTCTATTTCCTCCAAGCAAACAAAGAACAAGCAAGAAACTAAGATTGCCATCTGGATATAGCGAATATAAGATGGAAGCTTTATTGACCAAGGTGGGGTTCTATGACGTCTCGGTCTGGTCGTTGAACACAAATGAAGTACGCGAAGTTGCAGCTATGGCAAACTTTTAATCTAAACAAAACCCAAATTCTAAAAGATGCCCTAAGGGTTGTATATATGCAGGAGTAGGGGGGAATTTCGTGGCCCCTTGTAAGAGGGGTCCGAAACCAACCCTAACTTTGTTTCCCCACACATACAGACTCTAAAAACAGCCTATACTTAAGTATTTTGAAATTACATGGGCCTGGCCCAAAAATAATGTAGCGCAGCACCTAAAATAAGCTATGGACAAAATTCATGATGGGGCATCTTGTATATTTCGTCCATGTTCTTGTAGGTCATCACGGAGGCTTCAAAGTGCTCAAATATGCACTAGAAATGCCATTCTGGATCCATTCAAGCGCGCCTTCATCTCCATGCTTGATCCTGCTCCAGTGTTCATCCCTCTTGTCCATGCTAGGCCCTTCATTAGTAATCAACACAAATGTATCCAATTTAGGAAACATCATATTCTCATGAACATTAGAATTGTCACCAAGAAACGAAAGTACCCGGTAATTCAAATTCAATTGGCGTGCGTGAGCTCTAGTAATTGGTCTAGTATGTATAGCAGCACGGGCTATGGGTGTAACAATGGCATTGATTTCCTCATCAATCTCCATGAGGAGGCCTTGAGGAGGTCTTACCGTGAGGGGTCTTGAATCCACTTGGGGGATCTAATCCGTAGAGGTCGCGATCTCATATGGAGAAAGTATCAAGTGGATGAGCGAAGCTCTATCTCTCAAATGAGCTAATCCTTTGCTAATCCTAGAAAAGTGGAGGTGGAGTCGTTTATATAGGCTATGGGGACGAAGGGGTACAAGGGCCTCGGCCCAAAAGACACACGCAGGTGGTTGTCCGGATGATCCGGATGGTGGCCCGGAAGATCCGGGTGTCAGGGGTCTGGATGATCCGGGCGGCCGTCCGAATCGTCCGGATGTGTCGCAGCCGTCGAGGGGGGTCCGGATGACCGGGAAGTGGTCCGGACGTCCGGGTGGTTCCGGAAGATCTGGGCATCGATTCGGATCGTCCGGCTTCGCGGGGAGGATTGCTGGTCTCGGGTGCCACTTATCCAGATCATTCGGGCCGGGGTCCGGATCGTCCGGGCAGGGGCTAGATCATCCAGGCAAGTGCAGACTTGGTCGTTTTCTTCTCCGTCTTGCGTATGTCTTCCTTCTTTGATCCTCCTCACTCCTTAGCTTCTCCACGGCTAACTCCTAGGTACCTGAGTATGAATAATGTCTCCATTTGAGGTAGTAGCCATGTCTCATGTGCATCAAAGGGGAATTGTGAGAGGAGATATGTCACCTTGGTTTCAAGGGCTCTTGCACGTGCACGAGTCATAGGTCCAGTTGGCACTTGGTGAGACGATGATGGGTCCATGGGGATGTCCTTGGGATGGTCCACATCATCTCCCCCCTGGGAAAGATCCGACCTCGGATCAAAATCTTCACCACCATGGTAGGGAGAGAGATCCTTGATGTTGAAGATATCGCTCACGTTGTACTTGTCGCGTGGGATGTCGATCTTGTAGGCATTGTTGTTGTAGCGTTCGAGCACCTTGAATGGTCCATCGACTCAAGGTAGAAGCTTGGACTTGCGTTCGTTGGGGAAGCGGTCCTTGCGAAGGTGTAGCCACACAAGATCTCCAATGTGGAATACCATGGGTAGCTTGTTGATGTTGAGCTTGGTCGCGAGTCATCGTACTTGGCGCCTGATGGTGTGCCTAGTATCTTCATGCACCTTCTTGAGATAGCTCGCTCTAGCGCTTCCGTCCATGTTGATGTGCTCTTGTAGTTGTAGAGGTAGAATGTCCGATGCAGACAAAGGATTGAAGCCGTAGACGACCTCGAAGGGGGACTTGCCGGTAGTTGAATGTCTTGCGCGGTTGTAGGCGTACTTGGTGATGGGTAAGTACTCTTCCCACGCCTTGATGTTCTTCTTGATCAAAATGCATATGAGAGTAGATAGTGTCTCGTTCGTGACCTCCGTTTCGCCACCAGTTTGGGGATGCTATGCCGAAGAGAACAAGAGCTTGATTCCGAGCTTGGCGTATAGTGTCTTCCAAAAGTAGCATAAGAACTTGACATCGCGGTTCGAGACAATAGTCTTTGGCACTCCATGTAGTCTCAATATTTCCCTACAAAAAAGATTTGCAACATGTGAAGCATTGTCTATCTTGTTGCATGGGATGAAATGAGCCATCTTAGAGAATCGGTCCACAACAACAAACGCATAATCTTTGCCATTTCCAGTTCTAGGCAAACCAAGTTCAAAGTCCATACTAATATCTTCCCATGGATGATACGGAATTGGGAGTGGCATATATAATCCATGGGATTGAGCTTTGGACCTAGCTTTGTGACATACAGAGCATCGATTGGTCTAGCCTGAGACGTCGCGGAACATCTTGGGCCAAAAGTAGTTGTTGGAGAGCGTGGCGAATGTCTTTTCGCGTCCGAAGTGTCCCAGAAGTCCTCCTGCAAGAGATTCTTGCAAAAGTAACAAACTAAGACAAGACTCGGGGATACATAGTTTGTTATCTCTCATAAGATAATCATCTTTGATCTAATAGCATTCCCAAGATGTATGTGTCAAACATTTTGCATATGGAATAGCAAAAGTAGGATCATGCGCATATAAGTCTTTTATGTGCTCAAAACCAATGACATTTAATTCAAGTTTAGTAACAAGCATGCATCTATGGGAAAGCGCATCCGCCACAACATTTTCCTTACCTTTGATGTATTTGATGAAATAAGGAAATGACTCAATGAATTCACTCCACTTAGCATAACGTTGTTCAACTTAGTTTGACCCTTAAGATATTTAAGTGTGTCATGATCGGTGTGGAGAATGAACTCATGAGGGTGGAGATAATGCTCCCAACATGCAAGACTGTAACTAAAGCATATAGCTCTTTGTCATATATGGGGTAATTGAGTTGCAATCCGGAAAGTTTTTCACTAAAGTAAGCTATGGGGCGCTTCTCTTGCATTAACACACCTCCTATGCCATAACCGCTAGCATCGCAATGTATCTCAAATGGTTTATCAAAGTTGGGTAAGGCAAGCAAAGGGGCATGTGTAAGAAAATTCTTTAGCTCATTGAATGCGGTATCCTGGGATGGTCCCCAAACAAAAGGTGCATTTTTCTTATTCAAAGCATGCAAAGGTAACGCGATGGTGCTAAAATCCTTCACAAATCCTTGGTTTCACGACCCCATCTATCTAACCATGCGTGTGTTTCCGTGTGCCATTCTTTGCTATTGGTCTACTTGTTTCACTTGTGAATTTGTGAATCTCTTTCAACATTATTAACTCTTGCTAACATTTTGCATCAAATTTTTGTGCCACTATCCTCACCAAGCTACTTTGTAAGCCTTACTTGTGTAGGTGTGAGAATTGACAAGATCCAGTACCAATTGTGATATTTCCTTGTTACGCTATTGAGTGATCATTGATCCATCTTCAACATTGGGTAAGGTACATTTGGTCTAGTTCTTCTCTTTCTCCCACTCACATTTGCTCGAGTCTTGTGATGGATAGGCAAGGCATTTCATCTCCGCTCTTCGACAACAACGACGCCGCGAACAACTACATCACCAAAACGTTAATCTTCGATCTACAACGACAAATGCAGGGAGCACAATCAAGATTGCGAGAGCGCATCGACAACCTCGCCATCGACATACGACAGTCCAAGCTACGTACAAGAGACTACCTCGACAACAAGCTTTCCGCACAAAAGGAGGAGAAGGATGCACGGATGGAGGAGATTCAGACCTTGTTGGTCAACCGTTCTTCCCCTTCGTCATCCTCAATGCGACGGTGAGCAAGTAGATCATCTTCGGAGCACCCAAGCGATGCATGCGCAAGTAGTCCACGTCCACACCTCTATGTCGATCATCATCACATTCGTGATCCACATCATCATGAAGGACAAGTCACCTCCAAGCAACATGTGCACAACGACGACGAATGACATCTACTACGAGCTCAAGCACGGCAACGACATCATGAACATGAAGATGCTCGACATGTGTAAACATACAAGTCCCAACAAACCCTACTTCACGCCAAGGACAAACTTCATGAGCAAAAGAGAAGAACGCGATACAAGCACCACCAAGACGGCGCTATGGCTACCACCACCACTTCGGCATCTTCCCCAAGTGCTATCAAGGTATCTTCGCCTTTTGGACATATGGCATCTTCACCTACTTCCCATGTGTTCGCCTACATCGACATCTTCAACAACAAGGCAACCACCTAGAAGAGAGGGCGATACTTCCATCTTCGGAAGCCCCTCAAGGAACATGGCCGAGCATGGGAAATTCCCTTTGGTCATGGAGACGAGCTATGAGGTGCCACATCATATGGGCCTCATACAAGACGGTCGAGCAAGGGCCATCCCCTTCAACTACGGCGAGCGCACATGAGACATTCTCTTCGGTCTCGGAGGAGAGTGATGATTTGCCACACCCTACGGCATTCATCTTTGGAGGCGTTATGGATGAGGAGGTTGAGCATGGGACTATGTCGGCGTTCTGGGAACGGGCGTCTCCAGACTAGCCTGCCTGCGACCCACGGCGTGGCTTTGCTAGCAGGCCTGTACGGCCCATCTTCATCGACAAGGCATACAAGACCCTCGCGAGGCGGACGACACAAGACCTCCTCATGAGCGGCCTCACCAGGCTGCCTCGCGAGGAGCGGAGATATCAAGGCAGGGCAAACCTCGCGAGGCTCTCGTGACGTGAGCCATGACGACCAGGATCAGACAGGCGCCAGGCGGGCGCCAGCGCGCGCAGCGTCCTTGTTTCCTCTTTGGTGCCAAGGGGGCAAGCGCAGGCGCAAAGTACCGAGGCATCAGGGAAGGGTTTCCATATCGGTGCAACTAGACGAAGACCAGCAGGCCAGCAGGACGGAGCTCACCGTGGAGCCCAAGATGGCGTCATCACCAGAGCCTTTCGCAGGCGGAGACCGCTTTTGTCAGGATAGCTTGCACTAGCTGACCCCTTTCAAATTGGCCGCTGTTGTTGGCTCCCTTCCCGCTCAATATTTGGGGAGAGGACCAGGGCCTATACAAGTAGAACTAGCCACCATAGTAGGGCATCTTAGCTTGATCTCATCTGATCGAGTCCTCACCCCCACAAGTTCAACGAGCACAAGAACACCTCAACCTCAGGAGGCTGTTCTTCCCCTTGTACTGTTCATCATCAGCCCAAGAGGCAATCCACCACCACACACTGCAGTATGGTATTACAGCACAACGGTGGCCCGAACTACTATAAATCTTGTGTCCCTTGTGTTGTGAGTTTGTCGAGTTCGTCCGCAAGATCTTAGTGAGCTAGGGCATGGATTGGTAGGAGAGAAAGAACTTCGCGCGCACCCCAGAGTTTGAACCTTGAGGGTTTTGCCGAAACCCCACATCCGACATTTGGCGCGCCAGGTAGGGGTGCGCCGGAGCCTCTTCCTCGCCGATCGATCCACCAACGCTCCGCGCCCCGATGTCCGGCAATCCAAGGCCAGACTCCGACAGCTGGGCAGCTTGGCCAGCCCGAGCGGTGTCACCTTCCCATGAAGATCTCGACCCCGCGCTCCAGGCGGCGCGAGCGCCGCCCAACGCTGCGGGGCGCGGGCGGCGCGGCCAGGCGTCGTCCACACTCACTCCACGGCAAGTGCGAGCCGCTGCAAGGGCAGCAAGCCACGCCGCAGCGACGGCGCCACACACACGGCGGGAGCAGGCGAACATGCGGGCAGCGCTCACAGTGGCGCGGGAGCTGCTGCGGTGCCGGCTGATGGAAAGCGGCCGGGATGCATTGCTGGAATGCGTCGCCGAGCTGCTGGATGCGGCGGCATCGGGAGCACCACACTTCTGCTATCAGCTTCCTCCTCAGGCCACGCCGGGGTCTCATGGCGGGCCTCGTCGCAGCCAAGCGCCCTCAGGTGTGCCTGGGGGCTTCGTCAACGCCAGCACGGCCGGCGGCGCCGGGGGCTCCACCGCCCCCGTGCCACCCGCGGCAAGCATGGGTACAAGCGTCGCCTCCCATGGTCCCAGTGGGATGCCGCGTTACCATCCTTAGGACGCCACGCTGCGCCGGGCAACATGGAGTGTGGGGCACTACGGCGAGGTGTTCGGGGTGACGGCCCCGGAGACCTACGTGCCCCGCACGATGGACCAGGAGTACGCGTTGGAGGACGACCCTGGCTCGTTCCTCGGAGAAGATTGGGAAGAAGGGATGCTAGAAGTTGAAGCCTTCTAGGAACCGACGGAGAACCGCAACGATCGCACGAGCAACAACAACTTTAGGGTACCACTAATCTCTCAGGAGCAGGCTTACGCTAACCATGGGCTGCAAGTGAATCAGGCCACAACGTCGGTCGACGATCCCGGCATAGCAGCATCCCTTCCGCCGGGGGAAGCACATTGGGGGCCACGCGGAGGGAGCGAGGAGCAAGGCCCCTCGCCACGTCGCGCGAAGCCAGGCAACGCCTGGAGGTAGGCCCTCTGCCGGGGAGGTGCCAGCGAGCCTTCCCCCGGTAGAGGACCCGTGGTCACCGAGGGAACCGCTGGCGTCCCCTTTCCCCCCTTTGTGTCATCCAGGTTGCCGGTCGACTCAAAGGTGGTCGAGGGTGGTGCAAGGCGGGGCCGTCGTCTGGCAATATGAAGCAAGGCCGGTTCCTGTGAAGAAGGCCCAGTGCCTGTGAAGCTCGCCGCCCGTGACACTCTCACGTAATAATGAGTGGGGTTGTACATGCCCCGGAGTCTCAGGGGTGCCGTCCTCAGGCCCTGGGGCTCCCTCCCACGCCTAGAGAAAACACTTAGCTCCGCGTTGGTGAGAAGACTCGAAGACCAGAAGACTAGACTAGGCGTCGGACGCGGCCATTTGCTTTGGATCTCTTCTTCTGTAGCCTTGCTTTTTGGATTTGGATTTAAGTTCAAGTCGAGCTTTTGTCGATGCGTGCGGGGGGTGCATTTTCTCGTTCAAGACTTTTCTTGCCATGCGGTTCTTGCCTTGTTCTGGATCTCACGCTCACCGCCTCCCCCTCGCGGGCCCCTCGCGAGCGGGGCTGGGCACAGCACGCGCCCCACGCGCACCGATCGGCGCAGGAACCTCGCAAGACCCTCTCAGGCGGGTCAGCGGACCCTCCAGGAGCCTCGTGGCGACTCTCGACCTTACAATCCGATTCAGGACCCGCCCCAGCTAAGGTAAGCCGCAATGGCAAAACTTGCCGTCAGACTCGTGATTGGCCAAAACGCACCCTCGGTTCGACATAAAGGAGTGGAAATCATGATTTGTTTACATGAGGGGCTCCCCCTCCAAAATGCTCTCACAATCTTTAGGGGCCACGCCCGAGTTTTTGCATACAGGGTGAAGCAGTAAAGGGACGAGGAATTAGCCAGATATGTCGCTCGCCGCGTCCTCCGCATTGTCTTCGGATGCGCCGCTCGCGTTGCCGTCATCATCATTGGCGCCGCCGCCACCGTCACCGACGTCCCCGTCATCGACCATGTCGCCTCCGTCTGTGGCGACCACCACCACGTCGTCCTCTGAAGTGAAGGCCCTGACCAACGCATCCATGTTGTCCTCTACCCACCGCGCCAGGTCGTCCCGAACGGCCGTAGGAACAGGAGCGATGGCGGCGCCGAAATCGAAGTCGGGGTTGGCGTTCAGGAGATGGCTGAAGACACGGGAGAAAGCGCGCTCGAGCAGGCCGCGACTCCTCTCTTCCATGAGCCTACTAACTTTGTCAGATCGGGCCTCCAGGCGTGTCACCACATCGGTGAAGAAGCAGAGGTGACTGGCGTAGTCATTCACCTGAGGATGGGGGGCGTTCGCGTCACAGACATGGCCCAGGGCAGTGTTAGCCCTTTTCCGAAGATCCTGAAGCATGGGAGTGTGAACGCGCTCCAGCATCCGCCTCTCCAGCACTTCCTCCCTGTTTTTCCACGCAACGGCCTTGGCGTCATCAACCCGTTTCTGAAGCAAAAGCAGCTCGGCGCGGGCGGAGGCCAAGTCCGCCTACGCCGTGGCCAAGGCGGCAGTCGTGGCCTCCCCGCGTCTCTCCGCCTCGTCTAACCTGGGCCTGAGAGCGGGGGTCCTTCCCGCCGCCTCAGTTCCTGCAAGCTTTAGCTTCAGGTCGTACCAACCTTCAAGATCCGCGCGAACCCGGGCCACCTGGCGATCGACTTCCTCCTGGACCTTAGCCTCGCGAGCCCTGACGGCATCTTCCGCCTGAGCAACTTGGCACTCCCTCGTCTCCTGTCGTTCGAGCTCAAGGCTGCGCTCCATGGCTTCCAGAGCCAACGCCTCCTCACGCCTCCGGACCTCCTCTTCTTCTGCAGGCGTCCCCCTCAAGGACGCAAGGGCGGCTCTGCGCGCCTCCACCTGGCGCTCGAGGGATGCTCTCCAAGCCTGGAGCTCCCACGCGCGCTTCTCCGCAGGCTTGCGACGACGGTCAGCCTCGTGAGCCTCCTCCAAGGCCCGGGCGCAAGCCTCACGGGAAATCTTGAGGGACGCCTCGGCCTTCGCATTGTCAAGATCACGCTGATAGCGGCGAAGGTTGATGGCCACCCTCAGCTTACGCCGTTCCTCCACCAGCCGAAGACCTTCAGCCTCAAGGCGCGAGTCGACACCTGTGAGTTCTTCGCCGAGTCGACTCATCGCGTCCATCGCCTTCTGGAAGAGCTCATGACGAACGACGCTCCACCCGCGTTCCAACTCCAACGCACGCCCCACCTCGTCCTCCGCCACGGGGGCTGTGGGCGGGGCGTTAAGCGGCGCACCCCCTCTAAGCAGGGGGCTGGGGGCTGATGCCGCCTCAAGCACTGGACCGACCTCACGAGGGGCCCTGGTTGAGCGGGACCCGCTGCTTGAAGAGGAGCTGAAGGCCGAAGCCAACCAGCTGCTGTCCATAACCAGAGCAGGAGACCGGGGAACGCCCGCCAGGCTCCAAGCCAGACGGTGCAGGAAGGGCAACGAAACCGCAGATTCGAGGCTCCATGAAGGCAAGCGCACCCCCTCGACTGGCCCGGCTCCAGGCATGGCATGCAGGCTCTGGGTGCACAAGGCCAACGGGGGTGCCGAGGAAGGTGAGGATTGCTTCTCGGAAGGCTCAACGGCGCTGGCAGAAGGGGTCCTGAAGAGCCAGCGTCAGGAAGGAAAGCAGCAATCAAGAAACCGCAAGGTGCAGTACTTACTCGTCGACGGCGATGTACTTCCTTCGCTTTAGCGGCCCGAAGATACTGTTGCCGCTCGGGGATCCTTTCCTCTTGCGGAGCTCCTCGAAGTCCACACAAAGCCGACCGAAGCGCTGGACGTGGCGGCCAGCGCGGGGCGCGGCCAAGGACGAGCTAGGAGGGACAACTTCAGGGGTGCCCGGCTGCGGTGAGCAGTCGGACGCCGTCTCACCACGACCTCCCGAGGCTTCCGGGCCTTTGACCTCCGGAACCACGTGCTGCGTCGCCTCAGTAACCGACGCCCTAGAGGAGGGATCGCAGGCTCCCGAGGACGACGCCCCAGGATCACCATGCGGCATGTGCTCCTCAGCACTTGGACCATCGGCCTCCGTCGGAGCTCGCCCTCCTGCACCCTCACTTGGGGCGAGCTCGGCACCGGTGGCGAGGAAGGGAACCACGTCGACGGGGTTCTCACGGGGCCCCACCAGGCCGATCGGGCGCATCCCCCACTCATCAAAGGAGGGCATGCTCGCGGCAAATTCGGCTTTGTTCTCGCAGTGGTACAATAGACAGCTCTTCCTGGGCATGTCATCCCGCAGAGGGGCACCCGTCAGGACTGCAAGCACCGTTTGCCGTGTCTTAAGAGGAAGCCCCTCCTTCTGAAACCTCATATGGTCCTGACTGCTGAGCAAGGCCCACATCGGGCGGGAATGGCGCTGAAGCGGAGCGACTCGGCGCTTGACGAACTCCTTCACCACCATAGGCGCAGTCACACCGCGGTCCTTCAACCTCCTCAGCCTGAGCCAGATGGGGACGAGACGGGGGTCGCGAGCCTCTGGTGGCCCCAACTAGAGTTGGGAACAACAGGCCCTGGCGGAGCATGGAGCAGAGGGCTAAGCACACCGGCGTCTACAAACACCCATCGTGTCCGAAACTCGCTCGTGGATGGAGGAAGCTCAAAGTCGATCCCCGTGCCCGCAGTCGCGGCCACGGCCTCGAAGCTCACGCACCCCGAGCTCTGCCGAGGGTCAGTCAGATGCAATGAGAAGAAATGGCAGAAGAGGGGCACCGAAGGAGCGATGCCCACTATGGCTTCGCACACAAAGGCGAAGACGGCGAGAAGGGTCACAGATTGAGGGTCGAGATGCAGCATGTGGATCTGATAATGCTCGAGCACCGCATTGAAGAAGGCGGAGAAGGGGGGAATCAGGCCAGCCCAAAGGGCATCTATGAAGATTGGGACCTCAGTGGATGCCCGAGCAATGCGGGAGCGAGACGCGGGCCAAGCCACCGTCTCTCCCCAGTCGTTGAAACTGGAAGCAAGCATGGGGCGCACCTTGTCCATGGCCTCGTCGTTGAGCACCCGGGGTCGGCCGAGCGCAGGCTCGAAGGATGGAGGCGCACTTGGCGAAGACAGATGTTTCTTCCCCTTGTCAGCCTGTTTTGGGGCCATGGCGATGAAGTAGGCGGAGCGCAGGTCAGATTGGAAGGGAGGAGCAGAGTCTCGAAGAAGCAGAGGAACTGGAGAAACAAGGCGCGGGCGAAGGGAGAATAACTGACATGCGGGTTCAAAGGCAGCGTGGGGAAGCGGAGGCGCCGACGTCCAATCAACCGCCACGCGTCGACCAAGGCCGCAGGCTTTTGGGGCCCGCAGCGCTCTGTACTTGACCTCTAGCTTCGCCTCGAAGCCAAGCCCGAGCGCACCTTGGGCCCGGGGGCTACTGTCGGCTTTCTGGGAACGGGGATCCCCAGACTTGCCTGTCTGCGGCCCACGGCGTGGCTTTGCTAGCAGGCCTGTACGGCCCATCTTCATCGACAAGGCATACAAGACCCTCGCGACGGGCCAAGCCTCGTGAGGCGGAAGACACAAGACCTCCTCGGGAGCGGCCTCACCAGGCTGCCTCGCGAGGAGCAGAGATATCAAGGCGGGGCGAACCTCGCGAGGCTCTCGTGACGTGAGCCATGACGATCAGGATCAAACGGGCGCCAGCGCGCGCAGCGTCCTTGTTTCCTCTTTGGTGCCAAGGGGGCAAGCGCAGGCGCAGAGTACCGACGCATCAGGTAAGGGTTTCCATATCGGTGCAACGAGACCAAGACCAGCAAGCCAGCAGGACGGAGGTCACCGTGGAGCCCAAGATGGCGTCATCACCAGAGCTTTTCGCAGGCGGAGACCGCTTTTGTCAGGATAGCTTGTACTAGCTGTCCCCTTTCAAATTGTCCGCCGTTGTTGGCTCCCTTCCCGCTCAATATTTGGGAAGAGGACCAGGGCCTATATAAGTAGAACAAGCCACCACAGTAGGGCATCTTAGCTTGATCTCATTTGATCGAGTCCTCACGCCCACAAGTTCGACGAGGACAAGAACACCTCAACCTCAGGAGGATGTTCTTCCCCTTGTACTGTTCATCATCAGCCCTAGAGGCAATCCACCACCACACACTGGAGTAGGGTATTACACCACAATGGTGGTCCGAACCAGTATAGATCTTGTGTCCCTTGTGTTGTGAGTTCGTCGAGTTCGTCTGCAAGATCTTAGTGAGCTAGGGCGTGGATCGGTAGGCGAGATAGAACTTCACGCGCACCCCAGAGTTCGAACCTTAAGTGTTTTGCTGGAACCCCACATCCGACAGACTATCCCTTCAACCATGGCGGCTATAGGAGTTGAGCATGGAGACGTTTGCACCTACATCTCTCCGACACCCACATATGATGAGATGCCCCAATTCCCATCTGAGGAGAGCCACCCCCACATGGTACCATCAAGTTGATGAAGCTCCTGACAAAGCGTCAATTTTGACAACCTGACCTACAACACATGAGCGGAGCTCTAAAGGTAACATAGGTGATGGTACTTTGCTTGTCCCACTAGTGGACTTCTTGCAAATGATTGCTTGCATGATGTTGATCACCTTATGGATTCATCGCATACTATGTCTTGTTTCGATATGCCACCCATTTATGATGATGAGCATGTTGAATTGCCTAGTTGTGATGCTATGCTCCATAGGATATCATGTGAAAATTCTATTGGTCACTTCATATTTGATAATCCATTAAACTTGTCATACGCTATGAATGAGATCTCCCATATTACATCATTTCAATCTCAACATAGTAACTATGCATGCCCCATTAAAATAAATCATATTTGCACTTATGCCATAGATGACGAGATGACGGTCATTGGCTTTTGCTTTCAGGCGATGATATTACCATGCTTCCTTTACACGATTTGCGCAATTCATCTACTATGCCATGCCATGATCACATTTGTCGATGCAACAAACCCTGGGTCTATTGCCCAGACTGTGCACATCCACAAGAGCAAGATTGAAGCACCAGCCCAAGTCAGAGTTCAAAGAATCAAGAGATTTGAAGAACCAGCATGCAGCTCAGAGAGACTAAGGCCAAGCCAGAGGAGCAAGATATCGCCAAGAGAAGGGCCTCCCTTGCCGGACAGGCAAGCCCGGCAAGGGGCTAGGCCACCCCCAGAAGCAGGCGCCCGAGGCGCCCCGGCAGGGCCTGCCGGGGCTCGTGGAGGCAAAACCACCTCACAAACCACTCAAGCACGACCCATGTCGTCGATCAGTGCGGTGTCAAGCCGCAAGGTGATTAAGTGGCAACCATTCGCCACATGGAAGCCATTTCCTACAAAAGAAACCAACAGATGACACCCGTCCTGTGACGTGTCAAGAGAACAGGCACGGAGCTGGCAAGATAGCCCGACAAGCCTTGCCGGGCAACCAGTGATGTGACACTAAGCAGTGCATTTAATGCGCCCTGTCAGCCCGTAGAGTTAGGTATGATAGCACTGTTTGCTATCATATCAGTGCATAATGACTACTTTGCCATTGTGGTGACCCCTTGATCTATAAAAGGAGGCCCATGGCACACGTAGAAAGGGTTAGAAAGTTGATGAACTCACACCCCCATACGCGCGTAGTCGCCACTGTCCTAAGGCAACCCTTGCCAGGCAAGTGTACTATGCTTCGCCACCTCCATTCCACCATTAATCCACCAAAGCAGGAGTAGGATTTTACGCATCGTGGCGGCCTGAACCTGGGTAAATTGCTTGTGTGCTCTCTGCCGTGCTGCCGTAAGCTGGTCTGCTCTTTGTGCAACGCGACGCCCTCCTGCCAAACCAGCAAGGGGCCTCCTGGTCCCATAGGTGGCCGCGGATATCCCAGGACATCTTTGGCGCGCCAAGTAGGGGGGTCGCTTGCGCGAACCTAAAAGAGTGCGCAGCATGTCATCTTCATGACCATCCTGATCTTCGACGATGCCATCGACCATGGCGCCCAAGAAGAAGTCCGGTACTTCAGCCCATCCATCCACCTCAAAGGATCCGCCACCCGTGGCCTCTAATGCCGCAGGGGATGGAGAGGCAAGCGAGGACGTGAATGCTGCTGGGGACGTGGTTGGAGCAGGTGGCGGCATCACCACTTCCCCCACGGCCGACACGGGGGCAGGAGATATCGGAGGAGAATAGCATCAGCAGCGCCTCGACGGTCACACTCCGCAAGGTGCAGGCGAGGGGGTCACTCCGTCCGCACCCCCTCCTCCCACCGAAGGGCGCCGCCGCAGCAACGACACTCGGTCTAGGGTAAGCCATCACCTTCCAGCCGTCCCCACCACAGGAGTGACTGCAGCACATGCGCTTCCTCCCGGACGAGCCAACCAGACCGCTGTGCTCGTTGGAGCCGCTGACCCTCGAGCACCACCACCGCGCAATCCCGCTGCCCAGGTGGTCGTCCCACAGCAGCGTCGATGCGGCACCGCCGCCGCCGTCGCCGCTGGCACCGTCAGGAGCCAGGCGACGGTGCGGTCGATGTTATCAATATCTATTCCAAGCACAGCCACGGAGGCTATGGCGCGAGCTCAGCTGCTACTGACGTTTCCGCCAGCAACCGAGCAGATGGATGAATGGCGTGCCACCATCCAAAGCCTGCTCGGTTTCGCCGAAGCTGGGGGCTCACGACGAGCTAGCCTGCCATGACCTCCCCAAGCGACAAAACCTGCCCGTACTGCTGGCCGAACAGAGGGGGCCATCCCCACGATGTAGTCCCCACCACGGCAGCCGGTGTGGGCGCAGCAGAATCAAGACGCTGACGATGTCTCGATGGCCTCTTCCGATCCTCATGCACGTCCAGGTCAACATCGAACCCCGGAGGATAGGCGGCAGGGGGATGCGCGCGTCGTCGTAGATCGACCCCGCGATGACCTCCGCCATACCGACGGGTGCGACGGCCTCAACGTCGACGAGCCTGCACTCGGTGTTTGCGGGTGCCTACCTTTCGAGGTCGGCTGCCGTGCCTTTACACGAGAACTGCGGCAAGTCCGTTGGCCGTCCATTCGCACATTCAAGTGTCGGTGCAACAAACCCTATGTTTGTTGCCCAACTGTGCACAGGCACAAGATCAAGATTGATGCACCACCTCAAGTCAGAGATAGAAGAGCCAAGAAATTTGAAGAACCAATGGAGGAGATCATGATTGAACCAGAGGAGCAAGATACCGGCAAGAGAAGGGCCTCCCTTGCTGGGCAGGCGAGCCCAGCAAGGGGCGAGGCCACCACAAGAAGCAAGCAACCAAGGATCCCCGGCAGAGCCTGCCGGGGCTCGCGGAGGCTGAACCACCCCGCGAACCACTCAGGAACGACCCACGTCGTCTATGAGTGCGGTGTCAAGCCGCAAGATGATTAAGTGGCAGCCATTTCCTATAGGAGAAACCCACAGATGACACTAATGTCTACTATGCAACTTTATTCATGTAGACACGTGTTGGGCCTCCAAGCGCAGAGTTTTGTAGGACAGTAGCAATTTTCCCTCTAGTGGATGACCTAAGGTTTATCAATCCGTGTCAGGTCTAGGATGAAGACGGTCTCTCTCAAACGACCCTACAACCAAATACAAGAAATCTCTTGTGTCCCCAACACACCCAATAAAATGGCAAATTGTATAGGTGCACTAGTTCAGCGAAGAGATGGTGAGAAAAGTGTAATAATGGTGGTAGAAATATATTTTTATAATCTGAATGAATAAAAACAGCAAGGTAGCAAATAGTAAACAGGCACAAAAGCGGTATTGCAATGCTTAAAAGCAAGGCCTAGGGTGCGTACTTTCGCTAGTGCAATCTCAATAGTGCTAACATAGTTGGATGATATGATTATCGCCCAAAGTGCAGTAAAGAATCACTCTCGAGTTCCTATTAGCGGAGAACAAAAGATAGATATTGTTTGTAGGGTACGAGGCCACCTCAAAGCTATTCTTTCCGTTCGATCTATCCTAGAGTTCGTACTAGAATAACGGAAGCTATTATTTCCGATCGATCTAAACAAGAGTTCGTACTAAGATAACACCAAAGCAAATTCATATTCATAATACTCAATCCACACAAAGAACTATAAAGAGACCACGAAGTTTCCATCGGAGAAAAACGTGCACCAACCCCTATGCATAGATTACCCCAATATCACCGCGGGAATCTGCGAGTTGAATGCCATAACATATATAAAGTGAATTAATAAGATACTCCAATTGTCACCTCATGTATTCATATTGCAAGATATATATCATGTGTTCTCATCTCTGAATATTCAATCCGACAAGACAAAACTTCAAAGGGTAAAGATTCAATTCATCATAACAATAGTATAGAGGGTAGAAACATCATATGATCCGAGTATATTAACAAAGCCCATGATGTAGATCACGAGAGAGAGATAGATTAAACACATAGCTACTGGTACAAACCCTCAGCCCCGAGGGTGGACTACTCCCTCCTCATCGTGGTGACTGCCGGGATGATGAAGATGGCTACCGAAGATGATTCCCCCCTCCGGCAGGGTGTCGGAACGGGGTCTAGATTGGTTTTCACGGATACAGAGACCTTGCGGCGGAAGAACTTCTGACCTAGGTTAACCCCGAAGGGTTTCGGAATATTTGGGAATTTATAGTGCAAAGGGGGGTGCGGGAGGCCACCGAGGTAGGCACGACCCACCTGGGCGCGCCAGGGGGGCCTGGCACGCCCTGGTGGGTTGTGCCCCCCTGGGGCACCCCCAGGTGCTGCTCTGGCCCAAAGGATGTCTCCTGGCCCATATAAAATCATCGTGGAGTATCGTTGTGTCTGGACTCCGTTTGGTATTGACTTCCTACGATGTAAAAAACAAGCAAAAAAACAACAACTGGCACTGGGCACTGGGTCAATAGGTTGGTCCCAAAAAATGATATAAAGTTGCTATAAAATGATTGTAAAACAT
This sequence comes from Triticum aestivum, assembly GCF_018294505.1. Classification (NCBI taxonomy): domain Eukaryota; kingdom Viridiplantae; phylum Streptophyta; class Magnoliopsida; order Poales; family Poaceae; genus Triticum; species Triticum aestivum. The sequence continues at coordinate 216,271,081 of NC_057805.1, read as the reverse complement.
CCAAGAATGATAAAATAACAGCATGAATACTTCATAAATTATAGATACGTTGGAGACGTATCAGCATCCCCAAGCTTAATTCCTACTCGTCCTCGAGTAGGTAAATGATAAAAGAAATAATTTATGAAGTGTGAATGCTAGCAAAGTGCATAAGTTTTATCAATGAAAATTTCAATCACTTTTCCTAGCATCATAACAACAATTCTTTCTTATAAAACTTCTCATGTTATAGTAGCAACCAATTCACATGTTAAGGTTCAAACAATGAACTCTCTTGGAACTCAACAACCTATGTTCTTAGTCATCAAGAAATTGCAATTCAACTTATTCAACAGAGTTTAAGTAAGAGATCCACATACTCAACCATCATATGGTCTTCTATGATTGCTAACACTCACCGCATACTCATGAGCAAAACATTTCAACCGGACACATAGAAAAATAGGGGCTTATTGTTTTGCCTCCCAACGTATTCACCTCGAGGGTGGTGTCAACAATAATAACTCATGCTACCCATATTCAACTGGACATATGTGCCTAGATCTTTCCTCATCACATGATGCTTGCCAAAGGAGAAAAGTAAAAAGGAATAGAGAGAATAACTTTGACTCTTTGCATAAAAATAAACACTGAAAAGTAAAAGATAGGCCCTTCTCAGGGGGAAGCAGAGGTTGCCATGCGCTTATTTTTTTGTATGCTCAACCCCTTAGTGCAAAAGAACGTCACATTATATTGCCCCTTATGATAGCAACCTTTATTATGCAGTCCGTCGTTTTTATTGCTTTGCTATCACAAGTTCGTACAATGCTCAATTTTTATCTTACACTAAATGATCTAACACTTTTAGAAGCAATTTTTATTGCCTTATTGCACCGATGACAACTTACTTAAAGGATCTTGCTCAATCCTTAGGTAGGTATGGTGGACTCTTCAAAATGAGATTTGGGTTTAAGGGTTTTTGGATGCACAAGTAGTATCTCTACTTGGTGCGGAATTTTTTCTCGCAAAGATGGGGGGCAAGCACCGCATGTTAAAGGATCTATGACAATATGACTTTTCTGTGAATATGAGCAAACATAAATCATTACGTTGTCTTCCTTGTCCAACGTCAACAATTTTGGCATATAATATTTTGATGGGGGTTCACTGTGACACTCGGATAATCAAGCTATAGTAATTCCCTACTAATGATGCCATGTCACCATGGTTACTGTTGCTAGGTCCCACGTTGGATTAAAACCGATTCAAATTCAACTGCTGAAATGAAATCAAAAATAAAAGTTTTCAAATATCAATAGTAAAAAGTACAAACGGTGACAAATAATTCATAGGTAATATTGGTGAAGAAACCACCTTTTTTATAAAAGCTTTAATTGCACTAAAATATTTAAAACAGTGACATTAACAATTAATTAGATGCCTCTCCATTTATGAAAAATTCAAACAAACTCAAAAGCCTCCCAAACTGGTTTGTGCCAGTGCTAGGTGATGAAAGGTATTTATGTGGCCAAGTCCCACTTTAAAAAAATACATTTGGTAGCTAAAAGAAAATGCAAAAAGAAAAGAACAAATAAAAACACAGAGAATAAAATAAAAAGGTGAAAATAACAGGAGCCCCCCTCGCAGCCAACTGGCCACCCCAGCCAGGCCGGCCCACCCCCCATGATTCCCCCCTCCTCTCTGTTCACGGTGGCTCCTGGCTACCACCGATGGCCGCCACGGCCAAGACGCCGTGGCGCCCATCCGGCAGCCCCCTCGCCTATTTAGTCGACCCTGGCACCCCCCTCTTCCCCGAACCCTAAATCCCCCCGCAGCCACTCCTCCCCACCTCCCCCTGGATCGAGAAGTTGCCCGAGGTCGCCGCGTCGTCCCCGTCTCCACCGCACCGTCGTCCTCGTCTCCGCCGCACCGTCGTCGTCCCCGAACTCCTCCCCAACGGCCTCGTCGAGCTGTCCTACGGCCTCCCGGCGTCGTCCTCGTCCCGCCCACGCCCGAGGCTGGCCGGTGAAGCTGCACAGCGACGCCTAACCCGTCTTCTTCATCATCGGGACGCCGAAGCTCCTTGCCGTCGATCCGCCGCCCGCTTCAGCTCCTAACCTCTCGCCGGCCACCTGTGTGCCTCTCGGTGAGCCTCTCTGCCGATTCCACCGCTTTGCCCCTTCGATCTGTGCCGTTTACCGCCGCTCCCGTGGTCGTGTGTAGTGACCATGGTCGGAGCTCGAGCTACTACGTACGTGCGTGCTTGAGCCGCTGCTGCTACTGCCTGCTCAACATTGCTTCTGCTGCTGCACTGCTGCTCCTCGGCCGCGCCCGCCGCGCCCCGCGCCATTGGCCGTTGCTCCTCTGGATCTCGCCCACTCCCGCTTGCAGCATCGCCGCGCCTGCTTCCTTCGCCCGTGCCTCTGCGCGCCCGGCCACGCTCGCCATCCCCCCTTGTCGAGCTAACCGCGGCCCCGCCCTCGTCTGGCCGCGTCCTACTTGCCTCGCGCCGACCTCGCCCGCACCACCTGCTACAGCTCGTGCGTGACCGCCGGTGCCGCTCAAACGCGCCCGAGCTACGCAAGCTGTTGCCGCTGCTAGCTCCGCCCACCACGCCCATGCACGTGCAGCCGCCGCACGTGCACCCCACGCCCGTTGTCGCCGGTCGCGCCCGCGGCCGAGCTCGCATCGCCGCCGTCCACCTCTGACGCCCGCTGCTGCTCTGCTCGGCCGTGCAGCTTGCGTCGCCTCGCTCCCGCTGGCCCGCCCCTGCACCCTGCGGCGGCCTCGCCCGCTGTCCCCGCCCCGCATTGCCAGCCACGCCGTGCCGCGCCCTGCTGCCCCATCGCCGCTGGCCGCCGCCGTTCCCGGCCGAGGCCGGTCCGCCTGCCAGGGCCTCACGCCCCCGCTGATTTGTACTTCTTGTGATTCGTATAAAGACTTCTAAACTAAAATTCTTTCTCGTATTCCTTTGAAAAGGTAAATATGAAACGACAAATAGCTCAAAAATCTGATGTCTGGAATGACGAGACTTCCAAACTGAGATTGTTTCTCTTGTTCCTATCATGAGATACTTGTAAACGACAAAAGGGTCCCGAATAGATTACAATGGGATCTATGTTTCTATTACAATCTTGGCAAACTTTCAGATTACACAGAATTCAGAAAGGCCAGAATCATCAAACTACAAGTCTTTCAATTTATGTACACATGTTTGAGCATTTGTCACGGAACCGCTCTGATTTTATCTTCAGTCCGGGGCGTATACCCAGCTTCTGCTCCTATATTGGCATTCTGATTTTAGATTCGGTAAAGAGCATGTGTGGCTTGATTATATCTGTAAATCAGAAGTGTAGTGTTCAGATAAACCTTGTTACAAGGAAAGTTGTTGAAATAAACAAGTTTTTGTAAATCTGGTGAAGACGGACTTGGGCTGGACCTGGCATTGACGGCCGTAGTTTGGGGCGAAGAGCTCTGTCTCCTTGCCGGCTGCCTCAGGCCGCTGCTGGCGCTGCGCTGCGCCGCCTTCTTCCGCTGCTACTTGCTGAGCGTGATGGGCACGGGGAGGGCGGAGTATCAGGCAAAAACGTTGTGGCGGCAGTCGTCGATCTGGGGTGTGGCGGCGGCGGACGAGGGGGCCGCTAGCGCACGCGGCGACCACGACGGTGGACGAGGGTTTCCTATTCGAGCCGAGCCGAGCGACCGAGCCGTCGCGGTGGAGAGGAGCGCTCGCTCTACCAGGCGGCCGTCAGATGTTGTGCCTGTACACGTGTCACCCATCGGGGTCGGGTATACACAGGATTTGATTTGCAGCCGGTCTGCACAGAATTTTTTTCCCTGCCCGATAACGCCTGCCCGCTATGGCCTGGCCACTGGCCTATGGGCCCCACGCCCTTTTTTGTAAAAACAAAAACAAAAAAAGAAGATAAAAATTAAATTAATTAATTAATTAACTTATTTAAAGTTTTCTTAATTAAGTTAACCTGCTAATTAACTACCTCATCTATAATTAGTTAGATATGTCTACCTCATCAAACGTTGAGTGGTCAACTGGGACCCCCCGGTCCACCTATCAGCCACTGGGTACACTTTGGTGTACACTGTGCTGGGTGCACCTAGCTTTTAGCATTTAATTTCGAATTAATAATAATTTCAGAATTTTTCTAAAACTTTACAAAATCATAGAAAATAATCCGTAACTCAGATGAAAATACTTAATTTGTACATGAAAGTTGCTCAAAACGACGAGACGAATCCGAATACGCTCTCCGTTCATCTGTCATATGCCCCTAGCATAGCGAACATGCAACCGTCCCCCTCAGTTTCATCTGTCCGAAAATGCAAACTTCAGGAAAACTTTCCCGGATGTTATCCCCCTTCGGCGGTATCGTGTAACACTGTGTTAGAACACCCCTAGCGCTGCTTTTTGTCTTGTCATGCATAGTATTGCACTTGTTTGCTCTGTATTTACTCTTTCTTCCCCCTCTTCTCTCCGGTAGACCCCCAGACCGCTGCCGCTGTGATCGACTACGTCGACGACGACCCTTCTTCCCTTTCAGCGGAGCTTCCAGGCAACCCCCCCTATGATCATCTCGATATCGCCCATTCCATTCTCTCATGCTTGCATTAGATTTTGCTACTGTATTTGATTGCTCCTATTCTGATGCATAGCCTGCTTTTGTACCTGCTATTGTTACCTACCTGCTTATCCTGAACTGCTTAGTATAGGTTGGATAAGTGAACCATCAGTGACCCCCACCTTGTCCTTGTTGCCCCTGCTTCATCATCGACGACTCGATCAACGTGAACGACAACCAGAGCCCAACACATCACATCACACCCCCTTTGTTGCTCGACTCTGTAGAGTTACCATCGAGGGCCGTGGGTAGAACCTCATACATCACTCCTGATGAGATCTCTGTAGTGTAGCTATTCGGTCGTGGTCATCGAGGGTGATTCCTCTTTAACCACTTCCGATACGACTCTGTCATGCAACACCTCAAGTGTGAACCTCGAGGGTGGTTCCTCTTACGTTCACCTTGATGATTACATCGAGTGGAATCTTCCGAGGGTGATTCCTTGGGTTTTCCCCTTGATGTTTGGACACACGGTTACCTTGACTTTTCTTGAGAAATTGGTGAAAGATGAGCGGGCCCAGAGAGCACCCGAGGAGTTGTTACAGTGGCGGCTGGCTGTTTAGTGGTATCACCCAGGAGGGGGTGATAGCTCCGTACTTGTCCCGACAGCCGTCACTTCTTTTAATAATGCACTAACAGGTTTGGGTATTTGTTCTGAGTTGGCCTCTGGCCTTTACGCACTAACCACCACGCGAGAATAGTTATGGGCCTCGATGTCGCAGTATCAGCTGAAGCTTTGTCAGACGTCCAGTTCAACATGGCGGCACGGTCGGATCGTGTTGGCCATCCGAGGCGGTGCTGGTATCCACCCTGCGCGCAACGACCCGGAGTGCAACGGGCGATGAGCCCAAGACCCCGGGGCACTTAGGATGTAGACCGGCAGGGACCTCTGTGCTGAGCCCAGGTAGGGCTGCGACGTGTTGATCTTCCGAGGCCGGGCATGACCCAGGAAAGTGTGTCCGACCAGAGTGATCGAGCGTGTTGGGTAACGTGGTGCACCCCTGCAGGGAAGATATATATTCGAATACCGTGTCGATGGTAACGGACGTTCAGACTTGTGTCATGATCTTATACAACTAGAAATGGATACTTGGTGATGGATATGTGGCCCCGGGATTGCTTCCTCGCAGGGAGTCGAGGAAGGATCTCTGGGCATTAATACTACAACATGATTTTTAATTATAAACTGCTATTCTTTACTCTTCTACATGCTGCAAGATGCTTGGAGTTGCTTGAAGATGCTAGTCTTCGATAGGCTAGGCCTTCCTCTCTATTCTGGCTTTCTGCAGTTCAGTCCACAGACACAACCCTTCCATTTTATACCAATGCATACTTAGTTTAGATCTGATGCTTGCGAGTACTTTGGATGAGTACTCACGGTTGCCTTGTGATACGTCCATTTTGCATCATGCTTTTATATCGATATTTATTGCATTATGGGCTGTTATTACACGTTATGTCACAATACTTATGCCTATTCTCTCTTATTTTACAAGGTTTACATGAAGAGGGAGAATGCCGGCAGATGGAATTCTGGGCTGGAAAAGGAGCAAATATTAGAGACCTATTCTGCACAACTCCAAAAGTCCTGAAACTCCATAGAAGTTATTTTTGGAATTAATAAAAAATACTGAGCGAAGAAAGTACCAGAGGGGGGCCACCCACCATCCACGAGGGTGGGGGGCGCGCCCTACCCCCTGGGCACGCCCCCCTGCCTCGTGGGCCCCCTGGCAGGCCTCCGATGCCCATCTTCTACTATATGAAGTCTTTTACCCTAGAAAAAATCATAAGCAAGCTTTCGGGACGAAACACCGCCGCCACGAGGCAGAACCTTGGCGCAACCAATCTAGGGCTCCAGCGGAGCCGTTCTGCGGGGGAAACATCCCTCTGGGAGGGGGAAATCATCGCCATAGTCATCACCAACGATCCTCTCATCGGGAGGGGGTCAATCTCCATCAACATCTTCACCAGCACCATCTCCTCTCAAACCCTAGTTCATCTCTTGTATCCAATCTTTCTCCCAAAGCCTCAGATTGGTACCTGTGGGTTGCTAGTAGTGTTGATTACTCCTTGTAGTTGATGCTAGTTAGTTTATTTGGTGGAAGGTCATATGTTCAAATCCTTTATGCATATTAATACCCCTCGGATTATGAACATGAATATGATTGTGAGTAGTTACGTTTGTTCTTCAGGACATGGGAGAAGTCTTGCTATAAGTAGTCATGTGAACTTGGTATTCGTTCGATATTTTGATGAGATGTATGGTGTCTTTCCTCTAGTGGTGTTATTTGAACGTCGACTACATGACACTTCACCATTGTTTGGTCCTAGAGGAAAGCATTGGGAAGTAATAAGTAGATGATGGGTTGCTAGAGTGACAGAAGCTTAAACCCTAGTTTATGAGTTGCTTCGTAAGGGGCTGATTTGGATCCATATGTTTCATGCTATGGTTAGGTTTACCTTAATACTTCTTTTGTAGTTGCGGCTGCTTGCAATAGGGGTTAATCATAAGTGGGATACTTGTCCAAGAAAGGGCAGTACCCAAGCACCGGTGCACCCACATACCAAATTATCAAAGTAACGAACGCGAATCATATGAGCATGAGGAAAACTAGCTTGACGATAATTCCCATGTGTCCTTGGGAGCATTTTCCTTCATATAAGAGTTTGTCCAGGCTTGTCCTTTGCTACAAAAAGGATTGGGCCATCTTTCTGCACCTTATTTACTTTCATTACTTGTTGCCCGCTAAAAATTACCTTATCACAAAACTATCTGTTCCCGATAATTTCAGTGCTTGCAGAGAATACCTTACTGACAACCGCTTGTCATTTCCTTCTGCTCCTTGTTGGTTTTGACACTTTTACTTATCGAAAGGACTACGATAGATCCCCTATACTTGTGGGTCATCAAGACTCTTTTCTGGCGCCGTTGCCGGGGAGTGAAGCGCCTTTGGTAGGTGGGCTTTGGTAAGCAAAAATTTATATAGTGTGCTGAAATTTACTGTCACTTGTTACTATGGAAAGTAATCCTTTGAGGGGCTTGTTCGGGGTATCTTCACCCCGACCAGTAGAGCAAAGAGTTGCTCCTCAACCTACTGAACCTACTGAAAATGTTTACGTTGAAATTCCTTCGGGTATGATAGAGAAACTGCTAGCTAATCCTTTCACAGCTGATGGAACATCACATCCCGATTTGCACTTAATCTATGTGGATGAAGTTTGTGGATTATTTATGCTTGCAGGTATGCCCGAGGATGTTATCAATAAGAAGGTCTTCCCTTTATATTTGAAGGGAAAGGCATTGACATGGTTTAGGCTATGTGATGATATGGGTTCATGGAACTACAACCGATTGAAATTGGAATTTTATCAGAAGTTTTATCCTATGCATCTTGTTCATCGTGATCGTAATTATATATATAATTTTTGGCCTCGCGAAGGAGAAAGCATCGCTCAAGCTTGGGGGAGGCTTAATTCAATGTTATATTCATGCCCCAATCATGAGCTCTCAAGAGAAATTATTATTCAAAAAATTTATGCTCGGCTTTCTCTCAATAATCGCTCCACGCTCGATACTTTGTACTGGCTCTTTTATGATGAAGACTATTGAATTCAAGTGGGATTTATTGGAAATAATTAAACGCAACTCTGAAGATTGGGACCTCGACGAAGATAAGGAGTCAGATATAACACCTAAGTTTGATTGTGTTAAATATTTTATGGATACCGTTGTTTTCCGTGAATTTAGTACTAAATATGGACTTGACTCTGAGATAGTAGCTTCTTTCTGTGAATCCTTTGCTACTCATGTTGATCCCCTAAGGAGAAGTGGTTTAAATATAATCCTCCCATTGAAGTAGAAGTAGTCGCACCTATTAAAGTTGAAGAAAAGACTATAACTTATAATGATCCTGTCGTTCCTACTGCTTATATTGAGAAACCACCTTTGCCTGTTAGAATAAAGGATCATGCTAAAGCTTCAACTGTGGTCAACAAAAGTAATATTAGGCCACCCAAACCCCCTGAGCAAATTAAAGTTGAACCTAGTATTGCTATGGTTAAAGATCTCTTGGCTGATAATATTGATGGGCATGTTATTTACTTCTGCAATGAAGCTGCTAGAATTGCTAGACCTGATACTAAAAATAAACATAGACCTGTTGTAGGCATGCCTGTTATTTCTGTTAAAATAGGAGATCATTGTTATCATGGCTTATGTGACATGGGTGCTAGTGCAAGTGCAATACCTCATTCCTTATACAAAGAAATTATGCATGATATTGCACCTGCTGAGTTAGAGGAAATTGATGTTACAATTAAGCTTGCCAATAGAGACACTATTTCACCAGTTGGGATTGTTAGAGATGTTGAAGTCTTGTGTGGGAAAGTTAAATATCCTGCTGACTTTCTTGTTCTTGGTTCCCCACAAGATGACTTCTCTCCCATCATATTTGGTAGACCCTTCTTGAATACCGTTAATGCTAGGATAGACTGCGAAAAGGATGTTGTTACTATTGGTTTGGGGGATATGTCTCATGAGTTTAACTTTGCTAAATTTCGTAGACAACCCCGTGATGAGGAATTGCCTAGTAAAGATGAAATTATTGGTCTTGCTTCTATTGCCGTGCCTCCTTATGATCCTTTAGAACAGTATTTGCTAGACCATGAAAATGATATGTTTATGAATGAAAGAAGGGAAATAGATGAAGTATTCTTTAAACAGGGACCTATTTTGAAACACAACTTGCCTGTTGAAATCCTAGGAGATCCTCCTCCACCCAAGGGTGATCCCGTGTCTGAGCTTAAATCTTTACCTGATACTCTTAAATATGCTTATATTGATGAGAAAAAGATATATCCTATTATTATTATTTCTAACCTTTCAGAGCATGAAGAAAAGAAATTATTGAAAACTCTGAAGAAGCACCGTGCTGCTATTGGATATACTCTTGATGATCTTAAGGGCATTAGTCCCACTCTATGCCAACACAAAATAAAATTGGAGAAAGACGCTAAACTAGTTGTTGATCACCAACGATGGTTAAATCCTAAGATGAAAGAAGTGGTAAGGAAAGAAATACTAAAGCTTCTGGAGGCAGGTATAATTTATCCCGTTGCTGATAGTTAGTGGGTAAGTCATGTCCATTGTGTCCCTAAGAAGGGAGGTATTACCGTTGTTCCTAATGATAAAGATGAATTGATTCCACAAAAAATTATTACAGGTTATAGAATGGTAATTGATTTCCGCAAATTAAATAAAGCTACTAAAAAGGATCATTACCCTTTACCTTTTATTGATCAAATGCTAGAAAGAATATTTAAACATACGCATTTTTGCTTTCTAGATGGTTATTCCGGTTTCTCTCAAATACCTGTGTCAAAAGAGGATCAAGAAAAGACCACTTTTACTTGCCCTTTCGGTACCTTTGCTTATAGACGTATGCCTTTTGGTTTATGTAACGTACCTGCTAACTTTCAAAGATGCATGATGGCTATATTCTCTGATTTTTGTGAAAAGATTGTTGAGGTTTTCATGGATGATTTCTCCGTATATGGAACTTCTTTTGATGATTGCTTGAGCAACCTTGATCGAGTTTTGCAGAGATGTGAAGAAACTAACCTTGTCTTGAATTGGGAGAAGTGCCACTTTATGGTTAATGAAGCTATTGTCTTGGGGCATAAATTTTTTGAAAGAGGTATTGAAGTTGACAAAGTTAAAGTTGATGCTATTGAAAAGATGCCGTGTCCCAAGGACATTAAAGGTATAAGAAGTTTCCTTGGTCATGCCAGTTTTTATAGGAGGTTCATTAAGGACTTCTCTAAAATCTCCAGGCCTGTGACAAATATCTTACAAAAAGATATTCCTTTTGTCTTTGATGATGATTGTGTAGAAGCATTTGAAATACTTAAGAAAGCTTTGATTTCTGCACCTATTGTTCAGCCACCTGATTGGAATTTACCCTTTGAAATTATGTGTGATGCTAGCGATTATGCTGTAGGTGCTGTTCTAGGACAAAGAGTTGATAAGAAATTAAATGTTATCCAATATGCTAGTAAAACTGTAGACAATGCCCAGAGAAATTATGCTACTACTGAAAAAGAATTTTTAGCAGTTGTATTTGCTTGTGATATGTTCAGACTTATATTGTTGATTCTAAAGTAACTGTTCACACTGATCATGCTGCTATGAAATACCTTATGGAAAAGAAAGATGCTAAACCTAGACTTATTAGATGGGTTCTCTTGCTACAAGAATTTGATTAGCATATTATTGATAGAAAGGGAGCTGAGAACCCCGTTGCAGACAACTTGTCTAGGTTAGAGAATGTTCTTGATGACCCACTACCTATTAATGATAGCTTTCCTGATGAACAATTGGCTGTCATAAATGCTTCTCGTGCTGCTCCATGGTATGCTGATTATGCTAATTACATTGTTGCTAAATTTATACCACCTAGTTTCACATGCGAGCAAAAGAACAAGTTTTTCTATGATTTAAGACATTACTTCTGGGATGACCCACACCTTTATAAAGAAGGAGTAGGTGGTGTTATTAGACGTTGTATACCTGAGCATGAATAGGAACAGATCCTACGCAAGTGTCACTCCGAGGCTTATGGAGGACACCACGCTGGAGATAGAACTGCACATAAGGTATTGCAATCCGGTTTTTATTGGCCTACTCTCTTCAAAGATGCCCGTAAGTTTGTCTTATCTTGTGATGAATGTCAAAGAATTGGTAATATTAGCAGACGTCAAGAAATGCCTATGAATTATTCACTCGTTATTGAACCATTTGATGTTTGGGGCTTTGATTATATGGGACCATTTCCTTCCTCTAATGGGTACACACATATTTTAGTTGCTATTGATTACGTTACTAAGTGGGTAGAAGCTATTCCAACTAGTAGTGCTGATCATAACACCTCTATTAAGATGCTTAAAGAAGTCATTTTTCCGAGGTTTGGAGTCCCTAGATATTTAATGACTGATGGTGGTTCACATTTTATTCATGGTGCTTTTCGTAAAATGCTTGCTAAGTATGATGTTAATCATAGAATTGCATCTCCATATCACCCGCAGTCTAGTGGCAAGTAGAACTTAGTAATAGAGAGCTTAAATTAATTTTTTAAAAGACTGTTAATAGATCTAGAAAGAATTGGTCCAAGAAACTTGATGATGCATTATGGGCCTATAGAACTGCATATAAAAATCCTATGGGTATGTCTCCATATAAAATGGTTTATGGAAAAGCATGTGACTTACCTCTCGAACTAGAACATAAGGCATATTGGACCATTAAAGGGCTCAATTATGATTTCAAACTTGCCGGTGAGAAGAGACTATTTGACATTAGCTCTTGATGAATGGAGAACCCAGGGCTATGAGAATGCCAAACTGTTTAAAGAAAAAGTTAAAAGATGGCATGACAAAAGCATACAAAAGCGTGAGTTTAATGTAGGTGATCATGTGTTGCTATTCAACTCTCGTTTAAGATTTTTTGCAGGAAAACTTCTCTCCAAATGGGAAGGTCATTACGTTATCGAGGAGGTCTATTGTTCCGGTGCCATAAAAATCAACAACTTTGAAGGCACAAATCTGAAGGTGGTGAACGGTCAAAGAATCAAACGTTATATCTCAGGTAATCCTATAAATGTTGAAACTAATGTTATTGAAACTGTAACCCCGGAGGAATACATAAGGGACACTTTTCAGAACGTTTCAGACTCCGAAAAGGAATAGGTACGTGGTACGGTAAGTAAACTGACTCCAAAACAGTTCTAATGGCAATTTTTCTCCGTTTTGGAATATTTAAGAAAATAGGAAAATAAGAAGTAGTCCGGGAAGGACACGAGGCGTCCACGAGGGTGGAGGGCGCGCCCACCCCCTGGGCGCGCCGCCCTGCCTCGTGGGCACCTCGTGTGCTCTCCGGACTCCGTTTTCTTGCACGATACTTCTTTTGGTCGGTAAAAATTCATTATATAATCTCCCGAAGGTTTTGACCACCGTACCACGCAAATATCCTCTGTTTTTGTTTCAAGCTGTTTTTTTGACAGATCTAGAACACCATGATGTCTCCAAGTGCCCCCAAGGACAAATTCTTTGAGAAGGTCATCAACCCCTACCTCTACCTCGTGGAAGTGCTGCAACATCCTCAAACCATTGAGATGCATGAGGGGGTGCTGCACATCCACGATGTTGAGGGACCAAGGAGGACCAGAAGCGTGGAGACAAGGCTTGAAGCAATGGAGCAACAAGTTTTCAAGTGTCAGGAGATGGTGGAGCGTGGACTCGACACTAATCACATAATGATCACGGAGTTCACCAACAACCACAAGCTGGACGCCAAGGACATTGGGGAGGCCATCTTCAAGCTTCTCGAGAAAGTCGAGCACCTCCAAGCCCAGATCTACGACTTGCAAAACCAAAACTGTGAGTATGAATATAGATTCAAGAGGATGAGTTTGGCTGCAGATTTAAGGATCCCAGAGACTCGATCTTCCTTCTATGATGGTGAGCCTATGCCTTGGAAGATGGACGACAAGCCTACATCATCAACAACCCCATCACCACCACTTCCAAGGAAGGAGACAAAATCACATGGGTATGGGCACTCCCCTTGGCAACTGCCAAGCTTGGGGAGGTGCCCCAGTATCGTATCACCATCACACTCCTATCTTTACCGTTTTTTCTTAGTTCTATCGTATTGGTAATATCTTGATGTAGTAGAATAAAGTTTTAGTATGATTTAGTTTTGAGTTTTGCTTTATGATCCTTCTATGTAATCGAGTCCGTGAGCTATATATAATAAAGATTAGTGTTGAGTCAAGGGCTTGATTATCTTGCTATGATCGTGAGGGAATTAAAAAGAAAAGAGAAAGAATAATAAGAAGTAAAGAGATCATATTGATCTTATGGAGAGTAATGACTTCACATATAAAGAGTATGATGAATAAAAATTGTTGAGAGTTGACAAACAAAGTTTTGGTCATCGTTGAAATTAATACGAAGTAATAAAGAAAGAGAGGTTTTCACATATAAATATACTATCTTGGACATCTTCTATGATCATGAGCACTCATTAAAATATGACATGATAAAGAGTTGATGTTGGACAAGGAAGACAACATAATGGGTTATGTTTTCCTATATCCGAAATAAAGTATATTGTCATGGATCATCCAACATGTTGGGCTTGCCTTTCCCCTCTCATGCTAGCCAAATCCTTTGCACCAAGTAGAGATACTACTTGTGCTTCCAATTATCCTTAAACCCAGTTTTGCCATGAGAGTCCACCATACCTACCTATGGATTGAGTAAGATCCTTCAAGTAAGTTGTCATGTTGCATGCACATGATGCCCGGATAATTAAGCTACAGTGAACCTATGCTAATCTCGTGTCAGTTCAATACGATTCAAATTCAAATTTGAAATTTTGTCAAACAACAAAAATTTCCAAACTTTAAAACAAAAATGTTCGGGGTGTGCTAATTAACGCTTAGGAAATTATGGTGAAGAAACCCTGTTTTTAAAAAATGCATAAATACTTTAAAATGAATTAAAATAGTAAAACAAATATAATTAAAACAAAAAATATATACAAAAGGAAATAAAACAAAGCAAAGGAAAGAAAAGGAAAGAAAAGGACACCCCCCGCTGGGCCTCGGCCCAGCTAGCCATCCAGCCGGCCCAGCGGCCCACCTCGCTCCCACCTTAAACCCCCACTCCCCATCGGAACCCTAGCCCACTACCGCATAACCCCTCCCACTCCCCCGATCTCTTTCCCCTCCCCCGCGGGGATCTAGATCGGGGGCGCTTGCCCCCGACAACCACGTCAACCCCGACGCCCAATCCCGCGCCGCCTGACGCTGCTCGCCGGCACCGTCGGCCGTTGTCTCCGTCTCCCCCCCCCGAGCGGCTTCCTCGCCCCTCGCCGGACTACCCCACCATCGCCGCCTCGCGACATCGACCTCATCCCCGATCGGCCTCCTCGAGCCACGCCGCCCCCGCTTCCCTCCATCGCTGGTGAGGCCCACGGCCTCCCCTTTTCCCTCTGCCAGCGCCTCGCACCTGCCGTGCTGCTACTGCTAGCGTCGCGCACGCGTTGCTCCGCGCCCGCGTAGGCTCGCCTGCCGTCCATTCCCGCTCAAACCGCGGCCACCGGTCGACGCGGGCCACAGCGCCCGTTCGGTGGGTCGTCTTCGCGCGGCGTTTGGTCGCCAGAGCGACGAGATCGGTGTACGCCGCCCCGTCGGGTGGTTGCCGGCATGCACCACCGCTCGGGCGTGCGTTTTGGCCGCTTGGTTCCCCCCTGACATGTGGGGCCGCCCCCTGAGAACGTTATCAAAACATATAATAGAAAATAAATAAATAAATAAATTAAAGAGTTAATTAACTTAATTAACATGTGTTAGTTAATCTAATAACCTAATTAGTCTATTTAATCTGTTAGGTTAGTAAAACAGTCAATGACAGGGGGCCCCACCCCCTGTTGACCAGTCAATGACGACCTGGCCCACCTGTCAGCGTCTGGTACACTTCTGTGTACGCAGAGCTGGGTGCACCTATCATTTAGCTATTTAATTTCGAATTAATAATGATTCCAGAATATTACTAAAACTTGGAAAAATCATAATAAATAATCCGTAACTCGGATGAAAATACTTTGTACATGAAAGTTGCTTAGAACGACGAGACGAATACGAATATGTAGCTCGTTCATCCGCCACACATCCCTAGCATATCAAACACGCAACTTCCCCCCTCTGGTTCATCTGTCCGAAAACGCGAAACACCGGGAATACCTTCCCGGATGTTTCCCCCCTTCGCCGGTATCACCTCCTACCGCGTTAGGGCACACCTGGCACCGCTACTTGTTATGTCATGCATCGATATGCATCTGTTTGCATTGTATTCATTGTTTCTTCCCCCTCTTCTCTCCGGTAGACTATGAGACTGACGCTGCTGCTGGTACCCCGATCGACTACGGTGTTGACGACCCCTCCTTCTTCCCAGGGCAACCAGGCAAGCCCCCCCCTTGATCGCCATATATCGCCTATTCCTTCTCTCTACTGCTTGCATTAGAGTAGTGTAGCATGTTACTGCTTTCGGTTAATCCTATTCTGCTGCATAGCCTGTCTTTGTTGCTACAATTGTTGTTACCCTTACCTGCTATCCTACTGCTTAGTATAGGATGCTAGTGTTCCATCAGTGGCCCTACACTCTTGTCCGTCTGCCATGCTATACTACTGGGCCGTGATCACTTCGGGAGGTGATCACGGGTATATGCTATATATTTTATACTGTTACATTACTTATGATACTGCTCGGAGATGGGGGCTGAAGGGGCAGGTGGCTCCATCCCGGTAGAGGTGGGCCAGGGTTCCCGACGGCCCCCGACTGTTACTTTGTGGCGGAGCGACAGGGCAGGTTGAGACCACCTAGGAGAGAGGTGGGCCTGGCCCTGGTCAGTGTTCGCGGATACTTCAATTAACACGCTTAACGAGATCTTGGTATTTGATCTGAGTCTGGCCACTGTCCTATACGCACTAACCAACTACGCGGGAATAGTTATGGGCACTCGACGTCGTGGTATCAGCCGAAGCCTTCTTGACGTCAGCGACTGAGCGGCACGCACCGGATTGGACCATAAGCCTGCGCTTATATTAGGGGGGCTAGGTCTGCTTCCAGTCGCCCTTGCAACATGCAGGTGTGCAATGGGCGATGGGCCCAGACCCCTACGCCATAGGATTTAGACCGACGTGCTGACCTCTCTGTTGTGCCTAGGTAGGGCTGCGACGTGTTGATCTTCCGAGGCCGGGCATGACCCAGGAAAGTATGTCCGGCCAAAATGGATCGAGCGTGTTGGGTAATGTGGTGCACCCCTGCAGGGAAGTTGATCTATTCGAATAGCCGTGTCCACGGTAACAGGCGACCCGGAGTTGTACCTTGACCTTATGACAACTAGAACCGGATACTTAATAAAACACACCCTTCCAAGTGCCAGATATAACCCGGTGATCGCTCTCACACAGGGCGACGAGGAGAGGATCGCCTGGTAGGATTATACTATGCGATGCTACTTGGTGAACTTACCATCTATTCTCTTCTACATGCTGCAAGATGGAGGCTGCCAGAAGCGTAGTCTTTGACAGGACTAGCTACCCCCCTCTTATTCTGGCATTCTGCAGTTCAGTCCACCGTTATTGCCTCTTTACACAGATACCCGTGCATATGTAGTGTAGATCCTTGCTTGCGAGTACTTTGGATGAGTACTCACGGTTGTTTTCTCCCTCTTTTCCCCCTTTCCATTCTTCTGGTTGTCGCAACCAGATATTGGAGCCCAGGAGCCAGACGCCACCGTCGACGATGACCCCTACTACGCAGAGGGTGCCTCCTACTACGTGCAGGCCGCCGCCAATGACCAGGAGTAGTTTAGGAGGATCCCAGGCAGTAGGCCTGCGCGTCTTTCGATCTGTTTCCCTGTTTGTGCTAGTCTTCTTAAGGCAAACTTGTTTAACTTATGTCTATACTCAGATATTGTTGCTTCCGCTGAATCGTCTATGATCGAGCACTTGTATTCGAGCCCTCGAGGCCACTGGCTTGTATTATGATGCTTGTATGACTTATTTTATTTTTAGAGTTGTGTTGTGATATCTTCCCGTGAGTCCCTGATCTTGATCATACACGTTTGCGTGTATGATTAGTGTATGATTGAATCGGGGGCATCACAATGCAATAAAAATTGCTCTCTAAATATGTATGATTTATTTGTTTGGAGAAAATAAACTACGATCTTGTGATATGGTAGCAATAAAAGCGACGGACTGCATAATAAAGGTCCATATCACAAGTGGCAATATAAAGTGACATTTTTTTGCATTAAGATTTCGTGCATCCAACCATAAAAGCACATGACAACCTCTGCTTCCCTCTACGAAGGGCCTATATTTTACTTTTGTCTTTTACCTTATACAAGAGTCATGGTGACCTTCACCTTTCCTTTTTACATTATATCCTCTGGCAAGCACCTTGTGTTGGAAAGATGCTAATATATATAACCAATTGGATGTAAGTTAGCATGAATTATTATTGTTGACATTACCCTTGAGGTAAAAGGTTGGGAGGCAACACTATAAGCCCCTATCTTTCTCTGTGTCCAATTAAAACTCTATGCCCATAAGTATTGCGTGAGTGTTAGCAATTGTGAAAGACTAAATGATAGTTGAGTATGTGGACTTGCTGAAAAGCTCTTATATTGACTCTTTCCGATGTTATGATAAATTGCAATTGCTTCAATGACCGAGGTCATAATTTGCTAGTTCTCTATGAAGTTTATGATTCATACTTGACATTGTGAATAGATTGTTACTCTAGCATAAGAAATCATATGACAATATCTATATATGTTGCTGTTATAAGAATGATCATGATGCCCCCATGTCCGTATTTTATTTTATCGACACCTCTATCTCTAAACATGTGGACATATTTATCGTTATCGGCTTTCGCTTGAGGACAAGCGAGGTCTAAGCTTGGGGGAGTTGATATGTCCATTTTGCATCATGCTTTTATATCGATATTTATTGCATTATGGGTTGTTATTACACGTTATGTCACAATACTTATCCCTATTGTCTCTTATTTTACAAGGTTTACATGAAGAGGGAGAATGCCGGCAGTAGGAATTCTGGGCTGGAAAAGGAGCAAATATTAGAGACCTATTCTGCAAAACTCCAAAAGTCCTGAAACTCCACGGAAGTTATTTTTGGAATTAATAAAAAATACTGAGCGAAGAAAGTACCAGAGGGGGGCCACCCACCATCCACGAGGGTGGGGGGCGCGCCCCCTGCCTCGTGGGCCCCCTGGCAGGCCTCCGATGCCCATCTTTTGCTATATGAAGTCTTTTACCCTGGAAAAATCATAAGCAAGCTTTTAGGACGAAACAGCGCCGCCACGAGGCGGAACCTTGGCGGAACCAATCTAGGCCTTTGGCGGAGCTGTTCTGCCGGGGAAACATCCCTCCGGGAGGGGGAAATCATCGCCATCCTCATCACCAACAATCTTCTCATTGGGAGGGGGTCAATCTCCATCAACATCTTCACTAGTACCATCCCCTCTCAAACCCTAGTTCATCTCTTGTATCCAATCTTTGTCCCAAAGCCTCAGATTGGTACCTGTGGGTTGCTAGTAGTGTTGATTACTCCTTGTAGTTGATGCTAGTTGGTTTATTTGGTGGAAGATCATATGCTCAGATCCTTTATGCATATTAATACCCCTCTGATTATGAACATGAATATGATTTGTGAGTAGTTATGTTTGTTCCAGAGGACATGGGAGGAGTCTTGCTATAAGTAGTCATGTAAATTTGGTATTCGTTTGGTATTTTGATGAGATGTATGCTGTCTTTCCTCTAGTGCTGTTATGTGAACGTCGACTACATGACACTTCACCATTGTTTGGGCCTAGAGGAAAGCATTGGGAAGTAATAAGTAGATGATGGGTTGCTAGAGTGACAGAAGCTTAAACCCTAGTTTATGAGTTGCTTCGTAAGGGGCTGATTTGGATCCATATGTTTCATGCTATGGTTATGTTTACCTTAATACTTCTTTTCTAGTTGCGGATGCTTGCAATAGGGGTTAATCATAAGTGGGATACTTGCCCAAGAAAGGGCAGTACCCAAGCACCGGTCCACCCACATACCAAATTATCAAAGTAACGAACGCGAATCATATGAGCGTGATGAAAACTAGCTTGACGATAATTCCCATGTGTCCTCGGGAGCGTTTTCCTTCATATAAGAGTTTGTCAAGGCTTGTCCTTTGCTACAAAAAGGATTGGGCCATCTTGCTGCACCTTATTTACTTTCATTACTTGTTGCCCGCTACAAATTACCTTATCACAAAACTATCTGTTACCGATAATTCCAGTGCTTGCAGAGAATACCTTACTGAAAGCCGCTTGTCATTTCCTTCTGCTCCTCGTTGGGTTCGGCACTCTTACTTATCCCAAGGACTACGATAGATCCCCTAGCTTGTGGGTCATCACCTTGCTCCCCCCTTTTCCCCCTTCTTTCTTATTTCTAGTTGTTGCAACCAGATGGTGGATCCCAGGAGCCAGATGCCACCCCCGACGACTACTACTACCCCCCCCCCCCGAGGGTGCCTACTACTACGTGGAGCCCGTTGACGACCAGGAGCAGTTAGGAGGTCCCAGGCAGGAGGCATTGACTTGTCGTTCATTGCTTCGTTTGTGCTAGCCTTCTTAAGGCAACACTTGTTTAACTTATGTTTGTACTCAGACATTGTTGCTTCCGCTGACTCGCTTATGTATCGAGTTATGTATTCAAGCCCTCGAGGCCCCTGGCTTGTAATATGGAGCTTGTATGATTTTCATTTGTGTTTAAAGTTGTCTCGTGATATCTTCCCGTGAGTCCCTGATCTTGATCGTACATGTTTGCTTGTATGATTAGTGTACGGTCGAATCGGGGGCGTCACAAGTTGGTATCAGAGCCGACTGCCTGTAGGAACCCCCTTTCCAACTCCTTGGCCGAAGTTGAGTCTAGTCTTTGGAAAACTGATTTACTAACATGACTGTGTGGCTTATGGGCCCAAGTCGCCAATGGGTGGTATTAGGATCTTTTACTCCTCGTCTATACTCTGGGGCTATGATCTCTCTTCTATTCGGGTTGAATGATTTTTTTTCTAACTAAACATTAGGATCTCGTGATCACATCCACCCGGAGGTCTGTATTAACCCTTTCTTGAATTGAGGGCCAAGTTCTGATTCACAATGGACACTGACTACAGGATCCTCATATCGAGGGCACCCGGTGTCGTCACTTGCAAATCCCTCGCTCCAATGTTTTTCTCCGACGTTGATGTAGCCTTTGCTATGTCCCGTTGTGATATCCCTCCATCGCGTGCATGCGTGTCGCCTAGTATGTCTAGGATATTTCTATTGTCCGAACTCATTCGAACAACGTGTAACTGGCTCTATATACGTATTAGTATGTCTTTAATGACTAATGCCTTGTACATACCGTGCCTTTGCTCAATGTTCAAGTTACATCATGAACAACTCCATACACCTGCTCCAACCCTTGTTAAACCGTCCCCTGATGTTTTAAGCAGGATGGTTAGACCCGCTAGTTATGGTCGTGGTGACAACAATCCACCACCTCCCGAATACAGGGCCAGAATGATACAACAATTTGATGCTGAATCAACAGATCATGGTAGGAGTCATGGCTCAGTTTCCACGCCCAACATGAATCAGCAATCCGCCCAGTGACTCTGCAAGACTTCGCTCATCTCAACCCTATCATCTACCGCAACTCATCTCAGCCCCTTGATGATGATGATTGGCTCTGTGACATCACTTTCAATTTTTGGAGTTTGCTGATGTAGCCCTTGCCAGCCATGTCACCTTTGCGGCTTATTACCTAAAAGGTCCCGCTGCTCAATGGTGGGACAACAACATGCATTCCTTACCTGTTGAAACCGCCATCACTTCGCCGGAATTCCAAGCTGCATTCTGCGGGCCAATGTCGAACCACAATGGTTAGTCACAACGTCCTCGTTGAACTTGAAGGTTTGGAATTCCATGTTTCCCCCGTTGTTTTGAAGTCGTCCAATATTGACCTCATTCTGCAAATGGAATGGTTATAAACACATACCGCTTCGATCATTTGTGCTACTAAGACCGTCCATCTACTACATCCTTCAATGAGACAGTAAGCTAGCATGCTCATCTTGTTCAAAATGCCGAAGCACGGATTTATTCCTTGCACGTGTAAACACTTTTCCTCTTGTGAGAATTGAAAACACTCCAGTCGATTGTGAATTCCAGAATGTCTTTCCAAAAGAACAACCCAGTCCATGACCTTGAACTTGCTGCAGTTAAGTTTGCACTGAAGTTGTGGCAACATTTCCTTCTTGGTAATCATTGCGAGATCTTTACCAATCATCAAAGTCTGAAGTAATTGTTTACTTAGCTAGATCTGGATCTTTGTTAGCAGCGATGTATAGAAAACAATTTCAGACTATGACTACGGTACTTCTTATACCCTTGGCATGGCTAACGACATCGCCGATGCCCTGTGTCGCAAGTCCTTTTGCAACAACCACATGGCTTACAAAGCTCAACCCCTGCAAGATGATCTCACTTACAGAGAGCATCCAATCCGTGTTCTCGTTCTAACTGAACGTCACACCCGTCTAAGGGCTATCAAATTTCTAAGGGGTTCAGTGGTCAAATCGTTCTGAAGATGAAGCCACTTGGGAACTCGAGGATCGTCTTCGAGATGAATACTCCGTTTTGTTTCCGTCTACCTCCTAAATCTCGGGACGAGATTTCTTGTAGTGGAGGAGAATTGTGACGCTCGGATAATCAAGCTACAGTAATTCCCTGCTAATGATCCCATGTTACCATGGTTACTATTGCTAGGTCCCACATTGGATTAAAACCGATTCAAATTCAACTGCTGAAATAAAATGAAAAATAAAAGTTTTCAAATATCAATACTAAAAAGTACAAACGGTGACAAATAATTCATAGGTAATATTGGTGAAGAAACCACCTTTTTTATAAAAGCATTAATTGCACTAAAATAATTAAAACAGTGACATTAACAATTAATTAGATGCCTCTCCATTTATGAAAACTTCAAACAAACTCAAAAGCCTCCCAAACTAGTTTGTGGCAGTGCTAGGTGATGCAAGGTATTTATGTGGCCAAGTCCCACTTTTTACAAAATACATTTGCTAGCTAAAGGAAAATGCAAAAAGAAAAGAACAAATAAAAATAAAGAGAATAAAAGAAAAAGGTGAAAATAACAGGAGCCCCCCCTTGCAGGGCCTTGGCCCAGCCAACTGGCGACCCCAGCTAGGCCGGCCCACCCCCCAAGATTCCTTCTCCTCTCTGTTCACGGTGGCTCGTGGATCCCATCGATGGCCGCCACGGCCATGGCAGACGCCGTGGCGCCCATCCGACAGCTCCCCTCGCCTATTTTGTCGACCCCGGCGCCCCGCTTTTCCCCGAACCCTAAATCCCCCCGGAGCCACTCCTCCCCGCCTCCCCCTGGATCAGGAAGTCGCCCGAGGTCGCCACATCGTCCTCGTCTCCGCCGCACCGTCGTCCTCGTCTCCGCCGCACCGTTGTCGTCCCCGAACTCCTCCCAAACGACCTCGTCGAGCGGTCCTACGGCCTCTCAGCGTCGTCCTCGTCCTGCACACGCCCGAGGCCGACCGGTGAAGCTGCACAGTGAATCCTACGCCGTCTTCTTCATCGTTGGGACGCCGGAGCTCCTTGCCGTCGATCCACCGCCCGCTGCAGCTCCTAAGCCTCCCGCCGGCCACCGTGTTCCTCTCGGTGAGCCTCTCTGCCGATTCCCCCGCTTTGCCCCTTCGATTTGTGCCGTTTGCCACCGCTCCCGTGGTCGTCTGTAGTGACCATGGCCGGAGCTCGAGCTCCTGCGTACGTGCGTGCTTGAGCCGCTGCTGCTACTGCCTGCTGAGCACTGCTCCTGCTGCTGCATTGCTCCTCCTCTGCCGCGCCCGCAGCGCCCCGCGCCGCTGGCCGTTGCTCCTCTACATCTCGCCCGCTCCCACTTGCAGCATCGCCGTGCCTACTGCCTTCGCCCGCGCCTCTGCGCGCCCGACCACGCTTGTCGTCCCCCTGTCGAGCTAACCGCGGCCCTGCCATCGTCTGTCCGCGTCCTGCTTGCCTCGCGCCGGCCTCGTCCGCGCCACGTGTTGCTGCTCACGCATGACCGTCGGTGCCGCTCGAACGCGCTCGCGCTACGCAAGCGGTTGCCGCTGCTAGCTCCGCCCACCACGCCCATGCACCTGCAGCCGCCGCACGTGCACCCCGCGCCCGCTGTTGCCGCTCGCGCCCGCAATTGCTCGCGTCGCCGTCGTCCTACTCTACCGCTCGTTGCTACTCTGCTCGGCCGCGCAGCTTGCCTCGCCTCGCTCCCGCCGGCCCGCCCCTGCACCACGCGGCGGCCTCGCCCGCCATCCTCGCCCCGTATCGCCGACCACGCCGTGCCGCGCCCTGCTGCCCCATCGCCGCTGGCCGCCGCCATTCCCGGCCGAGGCCGGCTCCGCCTGCCAGGGCCTCGCCCACCCCCCCCGCTGCGGTGGCCTCGGGCACGGGCGCCCACGCCCTGCCCTATAACGCCAGTCCGCTATGGCCCTGGCCACTGGCCTATGGGCCCCACGCCCTTTTCTGTAAAAACAAAAACAAAAAAGAAGATAAGAAATAAATATATAAATTAATTAATTAACTTAATTAAAGTTTGCTTAATTAACTTAACCTGCTAATTAACTACCTAATCTGTAATTAGTTAGATATGTCTATGGCAGGGGGCCCACCCCCTGTTGACCAGGCAAACGTTGACTGGTCAACTGGGACCCCCTGGTCCACCTGTCAGCCACTGGGTACACTTTGGTGTACACTGTGCTGGGTGCACCTAGCATTTTAGCATTTAATTTCGAATTAATAATAATTTCAGAATTTTGCTAAAACTTTAGAAAATCTTAGAAAATAATCCGTAACTCGGATGAAAATATTTTGTACATGAAAGTTGCTCAAAACGACGAGACGAATCCGAATACACTCTCCGTTCATCTGTCACATGCCCCTAGCATAGCGAACATGCAACCGCCCCCCTCAGTTTCATATGTCGGAAGATGCAAACTTCGGGAAAACTTTCCCGGATGTTATCCCCTTCGCCGGTATCGTGTAACACTGCGTTAGAACACCCCTAGCACTGCTTTTTGTCTTGTCATGCATAGTATTGCACTTGTTTGCTCTTTATTTATTGTTTCTTCCCCTCTTCTCTCCGGTAGACCCCGAGACCGCTGCCGCTGTGATCGACCACATCGACGACGACCCTTCTTCCCTTTCAGCGGAGCTTCCAGGCAACCCCCCCTTGATCGTCTCGATATCGCCAATTCCATTATCTCATGCTTGCATTAGATTTTGCTACTGTATTTCATTGCTCCTATTCTGATGCATAGCCTGCTTTTGTACCTGCTATTTTACCTACCTGCTTATCCTAAATTGCTTAGTATAGGTTGGATAAGTGATCCATCAGTGACCCCCACCTTGTCCTTGTTGTCCATGCTTCATCATCGACGACTCGATCAACGTGAACGACGACCAGAGCCCGACACATCACATCACACCCCCTTTGTTGCTCGACTTTACAGAGTTACCATTGAGTGTCGAGGGTGGAACCTCATACATCACTCCTGATGAGATCTCTGTAGTTTAGCTATTCGGTCGTGGTCATCGATGGTGATTCCTCTTTAACCACTACCGATATGACTCTGTCGTGCAACACCTCGAGTGTGAACCTCGAGGGTGATTCCTCTTACATTCACCTTGATGATTACATCGAGTGGAATACTCCGAGGTTGATTCCTTGGGTTTTCCCCTTGTTGTTTGGACACACGGTTACCTTGACTTTACTTGAGACATTGGTGAAAGACGGGCGGGCCCGGAGAGCACCCGAGGTGTTGTTACGGTGGCGGCTGGCTGTTTAGCGGTATCACCCAGGAGGGGGTGATAGCTCCGGACTTGTCCCGAAAGCCGTCACGTCTTTTAATAATGCACTAACAGGTTTGGGTATTTGTTCTGATTTGGCCTCTGGCCTTTAAGCACAAACCACCACGCGAGAATAGTTATGGGCCTCGACGTCACAGTATCAGCCGAAGCTTTGTCAGACGTCCAGTTCAACATGGCGGCACGGTCGGATCGTGCTGGCCATCCGAGGAGGTGCTGGTATCCACCCTGCGCGCAACAACCCGGAGTGCAATGGGCGATGGGCCCAAGACCCCGGGGCACTTAGGATGTAGACGGCGGGGACCTCTCTGCTGAGCCTAGGTAGGGCTGCGACATGTTGATCTTCCGAGGCCGGGCATGACCCAGGAAAGTGTGTCCGGCCGGAGTGCTCGAGCGTGTTGGGTAACGTGGTGCACCCCTGCAGGGAAGATATATATTCGAATACCGTGTCCACGGTAACAGATGTTCAGAATTGTATCCTGATCTTATACAACTAGAAATGGATACTTGATATGTGATGGATATGTGGCCCCGGGATTGCTTCCTCGCAGGGAGTCGAGGAAGGATCTCTGGGCATTAATACTACAACATGCTTGTTAATTATAAACTGCTATTCTTTACTCTTCTACATGTTGCAAGATGCTTGGAGCTGCTTGAAGATGCTAGTCTTCGATAGGCTAGGCCTTCCCCTCTATTCTGGCATTCTGCAGTTCAGCCCACAGACACAACCCTTCCATTTGATATCAATGCATACTTAGTTTAGATCTGATGCTTGCGAGTACTTTGGATGAGTACTCACGGTTTCCTTGCTCCCCCTTTTTCCCCCTTCTTTCCTCTTTCTGGTTGTTGCAACGAGATGGTGGATCCCAGGAGCCAGATGCAACCCCGACGATTACTACTACCCCCCACCCCCCCGAGGGTGCCTACTACTACGTGGAGCCCGTCGACGACCAGGAGTAGTTAGGAGGTCCCAGGCAGGAGGCCTTGCCTCTTCAATCATTGCTGCACTTGTGCTAGCCTTCTTAAGGCAAAACTTGTGTAACTTATGTCTGCGCTCAGACATTGTTGCTTCCGCTGACTCGCTTATGTATCGAGCTATGTATTCTAGCCCTCGAGGCCCCTGGCTTGTAATATGGAGCTTGTATGACTTTCATTTGTGTTTAGAGTTGTGTTGTGATATCTTCCCGTGAGTCCCTGATCTTGATCGTACATGTTTGCGTGTATGATTAGTGTATGATCGAATCGGGGGCGTCACACTCACAATGAAAAAAGATTTCCAAGATAGCGTATTTGCATGTGAAAGTTCTCTTCCTTATACTAATTATTGATGAATTGCTTGTATGACCAATATTGTGATTGTCAAGCCTCAAAAGATTTCAATTTCTAAAACCAAATGTGAAGCTACCACTAGGTATGATATGATTTCAACTTCATTCAACAATTTTACTCATAGGATATAAGTGAAGCGCAAGAGTTAAAGACAAACTACTCCAAAAAGATATAAGTGAAGATCATGCGAGTAGGTAAATAAATAGGTAGCAAGTTGAGGACTCTAAACTTTCAGATCTAAGTAATTTATTAAAACAGCAAGCAAAACAAAACAAAATAACATTTCAAGGATAGCACACATCATGTGAAGAAGCAAAAACTTAGGCTCAACCGATAATTGTTGAAGAAGAAAGGTGGGATGCCTACCGGGGCATCCCCAAGCTTAGATGCTTGAGACTTCCTGGAATATTATCTTGGGATGCCTTGGGAATCCCCAAGCTTGAGCTTTTGTGTCTCCTTAATTCTTCTCATGTCACGGTTTTCCTAGATCTCAAAAGCTTCATCCACACAAAATGCAACAAGAACTCGTGAGATAAGTTACTATAAACCAATGCAAAAACCTTATCATTCTATACTGTAGAAAATCACGAAAATTATTATTCAAAATTGCATACTAAATGCCTCTGCATATTTAATACTCCTATCCTCAAATTATGCAAGCAATGCAAACATAACAGCAATCAGCCAAAATAGTACAGTCTGTAAAGAATACAAGAGTATCAATACTTATTCAACTCCAAACATGTAGACCCACAGATGACACTAATGTCTACTATGCAACTTTATTCATGTAGACACGTGTTGGGCCTCCAAGCGCGGAGTTTTGTAGGACAGTAGCAATTTTCCCTCAAGTGGATGACCTAAGGTTTATCAATCTGTGAGAGGTGTAGGATGAAGATGGTCTCTCTCAAACGACCCTGCAACCAAATACAAGAAATCTCTTGTGTCCCCAACACACCCAATACAATGGCAAATTGTATAGGTGCACTAGTTCGGCGAAGAGATGGTGATAAAAGTGTAATATTGGTGGTAGAAATATATTTTTATAATCTGAATGAATAAAAACAGCAAGGTAGCAAATAGTAAACGGGCACAAAAACGGTATTGCAATGCTTAAAAACAAGGCCTAGGGTGCGTACTTTCGCTAGTGCAATCTCTCAACAGTGCTAACATAGTTGGATCATATTATTATCCCCCAAAGTGCAGTAAAGAATCACTCCTGAGTTCCTATTAGCGGAGAACAAAAGATAGATATTGTTTGTACGGTACGAGGCCACCTCAAAGCTGTTCTTTCCGTTTGATCTATCCTAGAGTTCGTACTAGAATAACGCAAGCTATTCTTTCCGATCGATCTAATCAAGAGTTCGTACTAAGATAACACCAAAGCAAATTCATATTCACAATACTCAATCCACACAAAGAACTATAAAGAGACCCCGAAGTTGCCATCGGAGAAAACATGCATCAACCCCTATGCATAGATTACCCCAATAACACCGCAAGAATCCGCGAGTTGAATGCCATAACATATATCAAGTGAATCAATAAGATACGCCAATTGTCACCTCAAGTATTCATATTGCAAGATATATATCATGTGTTCTCATCTCTGAATATTCAATCCGACAAGACAAAAATTCAAAGGGTAAAGATTCAATTCATCATAACAAGAGGATAGAGGGTAGAAACATCATATGATTCGACTATATTAATAAAGCCCATGATGTAGATCACGAGAGAGAGAGAGATTAAACACATAGCTACTGGTACAAACCCTCAGCCCCGAGGGTGGACTACTCCCTCCTCATCGTGGTGGCCGCCGGGATGATGAAGATGGCCACCGGAGATGATTCCCCCCTCCGGCAGGGTGCCAGAACAGGGTCTAGATTGGTTTTCGCGGATATAGAGACCTTGCAGCAGCGGAACTTCTGATCTAGATTAATCTCGAAGGGTTTTGGAATATTTGGGAATTTATAGTGCAAAGAGGGGGTGCGGGAGGCCACCGAGGTGGGCACAACCCACCTGGGCGCGCCGGGGGGGCCTGGCGCGCCTTGGTGGGTTGTGCCCCCCTCGGTGCACCCCCAGGTGCTGCTCTGGCCAAAAGGATGTCTCCTGGCCCATAAAAAATCATCGTGGAGTTTCGTTGCGTTTGGACTCCCTTTGGTATTGATTTCCGGCGATGTAAAAAACAAGCAAAAAACAGCAACTGGCACTGGGCACTGGGTCGATAGGTTAGTCCCAAAAAAATGATATAAAGTTGCTATAAAATGATTGTAAAACATCCAAGAATGATAAAATAACAGCATGAATACTTCATAAATTATAGATACGTTGGAGACGTATCAGACACCCGTCCTGTGACGTGTCAAGGGAACATGCACGGAGCTAGCAAGATAACCCGACAGGCCTTGCTAGGCAACCCGTGATGTGACACTAAGCGGCGCATTTAATGCACCCTGTCAACCCGCAGAGTTAGGTATGATAGCACTGTTTGCTATCATATCAGTGGATAATGACCACTTTGCCACTGTGGTGACCCCTAAATCTATAAAAGGAGGCCCATGGCAATCATACGAGGGGTTAGAAGGTTGGAAAGTTAAAGAACCCAAGCCACCATACGCGCATAGTCACTACGGCCCCAAGGCAAGTGTACTGCACACCACCACACTCATTCCACCATCAATCCACCAAAGCAGGCGTAGGGTCTTATGCCTCGCGGCGGCCCGAACCTGGGTAAATTGCTTGTGTGCTCTCTATCGTGCTGCCCTGCGTTGGTCTGCTCTTTGTGCAACGCGACGTCCCCCTGCCGAACCAGCAAGGGGCCACCCGGTCCCATAGGTGGCTGCGGATATCCCGCAACATCTTTGGCGCGCCAGGTAGGGGGCTAGCTTGCACAGACCTGAAAGCGTGTGCAGTGTGTCATCTTCATTGCCATCTTCATCTTCGACGATGCCATCAGCCATGGCGCCTAAGAAGAGGAAGTCCGACCCTCCGGCCCATCCGTCCACCTCGGAGGCTCCATCGCCCGCGGCCTCTAGTGCCTCGGAGGATGCGGAGGCAAGCGAGCACGTGAGTGCTGCTGGGGGCGTGGCTGGAGCAGGTGGCGCCATCACTGCTCCCCCCGCGGCCGACACGGGGGCTGGAGATGTCGGAGGAGAACAACATCAACAGCGTCTCGACGGTCACGCTCCGCGAGGTGCGGACGAGGGGGTCACTCCGCCCGCTCCCCCTCCTCCCACCAGCGGGCACAACCACAGCAACGACGCTCGGTCCGGGGCGAGCCATCGTCCTCTAGACGCCCCCGCCATGGGGCGGTCATGGCGTATGTGCCTCCTCCCGGGCGAGCCGACCAAACCGCTGCGCCCAACGGAGCCATTGACCCTCGAGCACCCCCGTCGCGCAACCCCGCTGCCCAAGTGGACGTTCCACAGCTGCGTGGACGCGGCACAAATACCGTCGCCGCCACTGCCACCATCAGGAGTCAGGCGACGATGCGGTCGACGTCATCAACAGCTACGGAGGCCATGGCGTGAGCTCAGCTGCTACTGAGCTTTCCGCCGGCAGCCGAGCAGATGGATGAATGGCGTGCCACCATCCAGAGCCTGCTCGGTTTCGCAGAGGCTGGGGGCTCGCGACGAGCTAGCCCGCCATGACCTCCCCAAGCGACAGCAACCGCCCGCACTCCTGGCCGAACGGAGGGGTTGTCCCCACGGTGCAGTCCCCACCACGGTAGCCGATGCGGGCGCAGCAGAACCAAGACCCCGGTGACGTCTCGATGGCCTCTTCTGACCCTCGAGCACGTCCAGGCAAACGTCAAGCCCCAGAGGATAGGCAGTGGGGAGACACGTGCGTCGTCATAGATCCGTGCCCTGACGACCTCCGTCAGACCGACAGGTGCGGCGGCTTCAGAGTCGACGAGCTTGCGCTCGGTGTTGGCGGGTGCCTGCCCTTCGAGGTCGGCTAGCCTACCTTTACACAGGAGCTGCGGCAAGTCCGTTGGCCGTCCGTTCGCACGTTCAAGCCAGAGATACCTGAGAAGTACGATGGGAGGCTGAACCCGGCAGAGTTCCTGAGCATCTACACCATCGTTGTTCAGGCTGCCGGGGGAAGAGACGAGAAAGTGTTCACCAACTACTTCCCTTTGGCCCTCAAGGCCAATGTGAGGTCTTGGCGGATGCACGTGCCGGAGAACTCCATTTCGTCATGGGCAGATCTGTGCCACGAGTTCATCGGTGCCTTCACCGGTGGCCACCAAAAGCCCGGCAGGCCCAGTGACCTGCAGCTTCTCCAGTAGAAGGAAGGAGAAACCCTCCGTAAGTATTTATAGAGATTCAGTAAAGTTCATAGAAATATTCCAAATATCCATCCGGCAGCCATTATAGCAGCCTTCAAGTCCAATGTGTGCAACTGTCGCATTCGTTCTAAGATGAATGTGCGGTTGCCCAAGACTGTGAAGGAGCTATACACACTGGTGGATAAGTGTGCTCGGATGGAGGAAGGAAGGAAGTTGCCTGGAGAGGAGGATTGCATCAATGTTGATTCGGAGGATGAGGATGAATCAGCCAGTCAGAGAAAGGGCAAGAAGCACAATAAGAAGCCAAGAGATAAGGCAGTGATGACTGTAGAAGGTTCGGGCACACCTAGTACCGGCAAGAAGGCCAAGGCTGAGGCCCCTGCAAGGAAGCTGCCGCGTGCGCTGCCTGCCGAGAAGCCGCTGCTATTGAAAAAGTTAGGAAAGGTGATGGGCCGTATTGCAAGATCCACTGGACAAAGGGCCACGACCTTCAGGAGTGTTATCAGGTTGAACAGCTTGTCAAGAAATAGAGGGCAGAGTATGATAAGCGTGATAAGGAGAAAGGACAGAATGCTGCTGGCGATAAGGGCCGAGGCGGTGGAGCAAATCACCCCGGCAAACCCTTTCGGAACGAAGGAATACCCGGCAGGGGCCAAGAGAAGGCAATCTATGATGATGTGAGTGATGAAGGGAATGAAAAGGAAACCAGTGAGAAGGAATTTCAGAAGACCACTGACACCCTATGCATTGATGGAGGTGCATCTTTGCACACCTCTCATCGCCAACTCAAGCGATGGGCACGAGAGGTCAATCCCGTGGAACCAGCGCCAGAGGCCCGGAAGCCGCTCAAGTGGTCCCGCACGCCCATCATCTTTGATGAGGAGGACCACCCTGGCTGCACCACTGCAGTAGTGTGTTTTCCATTGTTGGTCTCCGCAACAATTCTCAACCTCAAGGTCACAAAGATGTTAGTGGATGGCGGGGTCGGGTTGAATCTGATTTCCCCGGCAGTCATCAACAAGCTTCAGAGAGGAGAAGAAGAGCTAGAGGTTACCGGCACGTTTCAAGGAGCCAATCTAGGCAGGAGCCATCCCAAGGGGAACACTACATTGCCGGTGACGTTTGGGGGAGAACTGAACTATCGGACTGAGAAGATTGTGTTTGATGCGGTTGATCTCCCCCTGCCGTACAATGGGATTCTGGGACGCCCGGCCCTGGCTAAGTTCATGGCAGTATCTCACTATGCTTATAACACTTTGAAGATGCCTGGGCCACTGGGAGTCATCACTATCCCATCAGATGAGAAGGATGCAATTATCTGCGTGGAAAAGATGTACCGGGATGCCGTCGCGGCAGAGGATGCAGCGGCAGCAGCTCCCGCCAAGGAAAGCAAAGGAAAAAAGAAGGGTTGTAGGGCCTCCTGCAAGGAGTCCGGGAAGTGTGCCCCCTCCGAGTGCATGGCACCCGTTGACGACGTGCTGGAGTGTTCCAACAGCAAGAGATCCAAGGTTGCTACACCCCAAGTGAAGAAGATCCCAGCAGGGCTGGCTGGCGTTGATGGTACTTTCACTATCAGCGCCACCCTTGATGACAAATAGGAAAGCGTGATCGTTGCCTTCCTGTTTGCCTGCCAACCATCTGATATCACCAGTGTTCCCAGGGAGGTAGTCGAGCACCACTGTGATGACTGCCCACACGCCCGGCCCATCAAGCAGGAAGTCCGGAAGCAGGCCTTGGAGCAGCAACAGTTCATTGCCGAGGAAATCAAGAAGCTAGAGGCAGCTGGTTTGGTTAGAGGAGTACTGCACCCTACGTGGTTGGCAAACCCAGTGGTGGTCCAGAAGGCGAATGGGAAATGGAGGCTTTGCATTGATTTCACAGATCTCAACAAGACTTGCCCGAAGGACCCATTTCCCTTGCCGCTCCCCCACCAGATTGTGGATTCCACTTCAGGTTGCGATTTGCTCTCCTTTCTGGTTGCATACTCCGGATATCACCAGATCTTCATGTCCAAAGAAGATGAGGAGAAGATATCATTCATCACTCCATGTGATACGTACTGCTTTGTCCGCATGCCTTTCAGATTAAAGAGTGTCGGGTCCACTTTTGCAAGAGCATTTCAGATTGGTTTTGAGTCACAGTTTTACATAAACATAGAAGCCTATATGGATGACATCGTGGTCAAAACCAAGGATAAGGCCACCCTTATCCAGGATTTGGAGACATTTGCTAATCTGCTCAAGATTAACTTGAATCTTAATCCGGAGAAGTGTGTATTCGGTGTTCCCTCCGGCAAGCTACTTGGATTATTCATATCCCATCGGGGGATTGAAGCCAACCCCGACAAGATCAAGGCCATTGAGCAGATCCAAGCGCCATGGACAGTTAAGGATTTAAGGCGCCTGACAAGATGCGTTGCCACGCTAAGTAGATTCATTTCCAAGTCTGCCGAGCGTGCCCTGCCGTTCTTCAAAATTTTGAAGAAAGCAGGGCCCATGAAGTGGACGCTGGAAGCAGATGCAGCTCTGCAAGAATTGAAGGCCTACCTATCGTCTGTGCATACCTTGGTTGCACCCAAACCCCAAGAGCCATTGTTGCTATACTTGGCGGCAACCAACCAAGTGGTCAGTGCATCCTTGGTAGCATAGCGAGAGGTGGATGAGGCAGAAAGTGGCCAGATAATGACAGAGTCAGAAAAGGATCAGAACAGAAGTGAGCACGGCAACAAGAGCGACCCCAAGGATGCGGCAAGGAAGAAAGTGGTGCAGCGCCTAGTGTACTTTGTTAGCTCCTTGTTGCTATAATGCCAAAAAAATATGAATTGGTTTGCAACAGTACTTAGAGTAGTGATTTGCTTTATTATACTAACGGATCTTACCGAACTTTCTGTTGAGTTTTGTGTGGATAAAGTGGTCAAGGATCGAGGAGGTCTCGATAT
>NC_057805.1:215914089-215937052 GCF_018294505.1 Triticum aestivum | reverse complement strand
CCGAGAGTGCCGCCGCATCCGCATTGAGCGCGGCCGCTTCCGCTGAGAGGGCGTCTGCGCAACCGACAAGGTAGCTGCAGCGACGGCAGCTGCAAACGCCGAGAGTGCTCGAGCTGCCGTCTGTGCCGCTCATGTCGCCCTGGCCTGGGTCGAGGCCATCCACGCCAATATAGAGGATGCACACGCCAAGATATTATAGGCCACCTCAGACTCCAGCATGCCACCCATGTCTGAAAAGGCGGCGGTGGACATGGAGCACCTGCTTCCTCATGAGGTCGCTGAGCGGGAGCTGGATATGCAGGAGGCTGCGGAGATCGAGGAGCGCCGGGAGGAGGAGTTGCGTGTGGCCGAGGTCGAGGTGGAGAAGAGTTTGTCCGTCGAGGAATCGGTGGTGGAGTACCAACGCGAGCTCTGGCGCAGCCACTACTACAAGTACTACAACCTTGAGGGCGGTGCCGAGGACGAGGATGGGGACGAGGACGTGGTCGACTTCAGCAGGGGGGACGCGGAGTCCACCAACGGCGGCATGTCGCCAGGACAAGTCATCGACGTCTTATCTCACACCGGCGATGCATAGGCCGGCGCGGTGACGGATTTTTAATTATGCGTACTTAGGCTTTGTTTTTAGTGATGGTCTTTTGTTAGAGCAATGTTTAGGTCAACTGGCTCTGTGGAATTACTAAAATTGCTCGATTCAGTAAGTGTGGTATGTCTGCTGTACGCTCTTTTGTGTGCCCAAATTAGCAAGCGATGTTAAATTATGCAATGACGTACCCGGGGAAATTTCCACCAAAATTTGAATTATCAAACTCATCCCATGCACATAAAGCAGAAGAATCGTTTGCGATGCACACAATCATTCAAAGTGAATGGTCCGGCGGCACCACGCGTGTTCAAAGTGAATGTGCCCATGTCTGGAGACCAAAATTTGAATTATCAAACTCATCCCATGCGCGTAAAGCAGAAGAATCGTTTGCGATGCACACAATCGTTCAAAGTGAATGGTCCGGCGGCACCGCGCGCAAAGTTTCCCTCCACATTTCCAAAATTTCGGCCTACCGCCAAAATATCTACCCCCGCCCCCCTTCCCCACCCCCTTTTCTCCCCGACCACAAGTCACATTTCCCCTTGTTTCCTCCTTCCTTCCTTCCTTGCTAAGCTATAGCCGCTTCCTCGCTCTCGCCGTCTCGCATCCTACCGCCGGGGTCGCCATGGTCTTCTTCAAAGACATCTCCAGTGGTTCCTCCTTCGGTGACTACTCCTTCACCACCCGAGTATGCCTCTCTTCTCTCTCTCTCTCTCTCAGGCTATGACTTGGAATGAAGTATTTTTACCCAGAGGTCGATTTGAGTCGTTTCTTCCTCTTGTAGCTCCCTAAGATCATCAGTGGTAACGAATGTGTAAGTGCATCTAGTGCCCGTTAGTGATTTTGGTGTATTGAAGCCTTATAGGTTAAGGGACTAATGTGTTTATGAGTGTACACAGGTCCATAAGTCTATGAGGAGTTTTATATTTACAGAGAAAGTCGACCCCTAAAAATGAAGTTCTTCGACTAAAGACTTTGGATTTCTGAAGACTATGAAACTGAAGAAATTGGTGTGACCTTGAAGACTTCGTATCCATTTGAGGAACATGAAGCGTGAAGACTTTTGGTTTCGTAGTTTCATTTTCTCTTTCTTGAGTCATAGGAAACACCGTACTGTTAAAGGGGGTCGAGGAAATACTAAGGAAAAATTTCCATGTGATGCTCAACTCAAAATCCTACACCTACCAATTCCTTCAATTAAAGCCATTGGAAATCTCATACAGTTCAGTCATATTCTTCAGTGACAGAGACGAAGTTCTTCTAGTCTCTGAGCAATTTGTTCTGACTGAGGAGTTAGGAATTCGCCAGTGCGGATTGCCTACACAGTGAGGAACATGATAGCCCTGAGGAATTTGATACTCAAATTTCCGACCGTTGTTGTGCTATGCGCCAGCTGTCCCAAAATATCTACCCACCTAACGGTCATATCATTGAAGGGCATTTATGTCTTATCATGACGGGCTGCTCCCTAGGCTATAAATAGCCGCCCCCTACAACCACTAGCTCGTTGGCTGCTCCAAGAGAAAGTGACACTTGTCAATTGAGAGCATCCCATCCTCCGAGGACTTTGAGCGAAAATCATCAAGTGAGGAAAACCCAAACACCTACAAACCCAAAGTGATTGAGCATCACTGAAGAGATTGATCCTGCGTGGATCCGACGCTTGTTACCTTTGAAGACTTTGCTTCTTCCAGACGGTTAGGCGTCATGGTCTAGAGCATCCAAGAGGAATTGTGGATCACTGAGTGACCGAGTTTGTGAAGGTTCGGAAGTCACCTGAAGACTTACCATGAGTGATTGGGCGAGGTCTGTGTGACCTTAGATCAAGGAGAATACGGTGAGGACTAGGTGTCCTGGACTGTGTGTTCAGCACTGGGTGTCCGGGACTGTGTGTCCTCAGGTTTAAATACCTAGCCGCTCCAACCAGATGTACAACTGAGACAGCAGTTGGAACTGGTCTACCAAATCATCGTCTTCACCAAGCTTTCTGGTTCTAATTCCTCAACTCTTTCATTTCCTCATAACTATGTTGTGCACTTGTTCATATCTGTGTTTGAAGACTTTGACTGAAGACCTTCTCAATTTCCTCAGTTCAATTTCTTCAGTCTGTTTGTCTTCATCTTGTGCTATCTTGTGTTTACGCTTTCTGTACTCTGTGTTTGTCTTCATTTCATCATGATGACCATGCCTATGTTCTGCTATGCTTACTCTTGAGTACTTATTCCGCTGCAAGTAGTTCTTCGCTAAGGAATTTCCTCACCCGCAAATTCCTCAGTGAAGAATTCATAAAAATCGCGTATTCACCCCCCTCTAGTCGATATAACGCACTTTCAATTGGTATCAGAGCAAGGTACTCCCTTGTTCTGTGTGATTTTGGTTTAACCGCCTGGAGTTTTAGTTATGTCGACCGCAGGTATGAAGAAAGTGACATGCCCCATCTTTGACGGTCATGATTATCCCAAGTGGAACGCCATGATGAGGAAGCGCCTCATGGCAATGAACAGCAAGTTGTGGACCGTCACTGAGATTGGTCTTACCGATCTATGCAAGATGGCGGACGCTGATGATATTCGCAAGTACACTCGACTTGACATCATGGCGAAGGATATCATCTGTTCCTGCCTATCCAGAGATGAATTCAGGCGCATTATGCATCTTTGCAATGCGAAGCTTATCTGGGACCAAATCTCTGACGTCTATGAAGGTCATCGAACTTTTCATGATCCCTGGTTTGAGGATTTCAAGGAATCACTCAAAACGATGACTTTCGAACCTGAACCATCATCTTCTGCACCATGCCTCATGGTAAAAGGTGCCAAGGTAACCAAATGTTCCTCATCCGAGTCTAGTGATAATGAATCTGATGATGATTTTGGACCTAGCTATACCAAGCTTGTTTGTATTGCCACTAAACAACAAAAGGCCTTGGAAAAGTTTCAAAACATGCTAGACAAGAGTGATGATATGTTGGGTGATGAAATGGATCGCACTAAAACCTTGACTAAAAATCTTCAGAGACTTCAGTCTAAGTTTGACAACCTGCAAAGTCATCATAACACTCTTATCTGATCATGAGAAGCTTTCTTATGAATTTCTTCAAAAAAGCAAGATCTTGAGAAGCTAAGAGTGAGTTATGAAGATCTTCAGAAGGAGCCCGATTCATTACTTGCTCAACAAATCAGCGCTTCTCAAGAAGAATTTGTTCCTCCATGATTAAAGTGCATTGAACGTGAATCTGCTAATTCTTCGACTGAATGTTCAAATGCTTCTAATGTTACAAATTCTTCACCTGCCTCTGCTATCACTAATTCCTCATCTGAGGACATTGCTAGTATCACTAACGATGCAGGGCTGAAGGAATTGTATGTGACAGGCATGTACAAAAGCCTCAAAGGGCATCAGACTCTTTGTGATGTTCTTAAAAAGCAGATCCTCAACAGGAACCCTAGGAAAGAGGGTATTGCCTTTGAGAGGAAACTTAATGCTGATGGTACATATTGGAAGCCTGAGCAGTACCCCAAAACCTCATTGGTTGCTGCAAAGGGACCTCCAGTTGATCCATCTAATCTATCTGGCTTTACATGTGAATCTCCTCATTCTTCTGATGAGTCATTTGACTCCAACTATAAACTGTTTCAAAATCAGAATGGTGAAGTATTTGCTAGAAATGTTGGCACTAACTGCGGGAATGGTTCTCCTATGAAGAAAATCTGGGTTCCCAAAAGGTGCCTTGAAAGTCTTCAGGTGAATGTCCTCATGACACCACCTGTGAAGAATAGGAACCCCAGATCAAATTCTTCATATGGACCAAATTCTTCATATGGATCCAAGTCCTCATATGGACCAAATTCCTCACGTGGATCAAATTCCTCAAAAGGATCAAAGTCCTCATATGATTATCATCGCTAACAACTCTGTTTCGCAGGGAAGAGCTAAGGGCTATGAATATGAGCATTATTCTTCTAATCATTATGTTCATAAGTCCTCGAAGAATTTCTCTGCTTATTCATATGCTTACCCTAACTCCTCTTTTGTGAAACGAAATGGATTGGCTTCTATGCCACCTTTCTCGTATGGAGCTCGCAGAGTGATGAACTCTTTGCCACCCCTTCAGATGTGGGTGGTGAAGAAAAAGAACTAATCTCTTCTGCAGGGTTAGGTCTCCAGACGTGCTTAAAAGTCTGAAGAATTTGCTGGAGACCTGAAGAGTGTCTGAAAGGACGCAGGCTAATCATGAAGAAATGAACTTTCATTTATCACGTCCTCATACTGTCTTAACTATTGCATTGCTTGATGAAATTGCTCTGATGAATTGTGATGTCATATTCTTCACTGATGAAGTATATGAAGTTCGTAAGCTGCACTAATTCATCTGCAGGATGATCAACCCAAAGCCACTGAGTGGGTCCTCGATAGCGGATGTACAAATCACATGACTGGTGACAAGAATCTATTGATGGATGCACCTTTGTCACCATCGCATCTGAAGCATATCATCTTCGCTGACAAAGGCAAAAGTCAGGTATTGGGTCTAGGTAAGGTTGCAATCACAAAGGATCAACACATGGACAAAGTCATGCTTGTCGAGTCCTTAGGATACAACCTTATGTCTGTCTCAATGCTTTGTGATCTTGATATGGTTGTTGTCTTTGGCAAGTATCGTTGTGTTGTGGTTATGGAAGCTGACAATTCCAAAGTCTTCGAAGGCTTTAGGAGAGGAGACTTGTATATTGTTGATTTCTCTACAGGACCGCAACCAGCCGTGTGCCTACTTGCAAAAGCTTCAGAAGGTTGGCTATGGCATCGACGACTTGGTCATGCAGGCATGAGGAATTTGCACACGCTTGTGAAGAAGAAGCACGTCATTGGCATTGAGAATGTCAAATTCCTCAAGGATCACTTATGCGGCGCCTGTGAAGCTGGAAAGATGACCAAGGCTAAGCATCCAGCGAAGACTATCATGACCACTACTCGACCATTTGAATTGCTTCATATGGATCTCTTCGGTCCTAACCATTATTCTGCAGTCACAAATGATGCATCTCTCTATGGCCTTGTTATTGTTGATGATTACTCTCATTACACATGGGTACACATTGTTACTTACAAACATGAAGTGCAGGAAGTCTTCAAACGATTTTCCTCGAGGGCTTCAACCAACTTTGGTGTGAAGACAAGCACATCAGAAGTGACAATGGAACTGAGTTCAAGAATTCTGGTCTTGATGACTATCTTGATGAACTTGGTATTACTCATGAGTTATCTGCTCCTTACACTCCTCAGCAGAATGGCGTCATGGAGCGCAAGAACAGAACTCTTGTTGAGATGGCTCGCACTATGCTTGATGAGTACAAGACGCCTCGTCACTTCTGGATTGAGGCAAATTATACTACGTGCCACATCATCAACAGGGTATATCTTCACAAATTCTTCAAGAAGACTGCCTATGAACTCCTCACTGACAAGAAACCCAATCACATGAAGGTTTTATGCTTGGTTACGGAAAGGATTCGCACACCTACAGAGTCTTCAACAATGTTCTTCACGAGGTTGTTGAAACTGTAGATGTGCGGTTCGATGAAACTAATGGCTCGCAAAGAGAGGACCTACCCTCTGTGATAGATGAACCAGCACCTGATGAAACTATCAAGTTTAAGGCTACTGAGGATGTCATTCCTACCGAAGAATCTGCTGAAGAATTCATTCCAGAACGTGAAGAACGTCGAGCTAATGCACCTGAAGAAAATGCTGAAGAAAATGGTGCTGAAGAAAATGTTGATCAAATTCCTCGACGACAACCAACTCATCCTCGCGTTGCAAAAGAAGTGCAAGTTGAAAAGATCATCGATGACATTGAAGCACCAGGTCCTCTCACACGCTCAAAAGCTTCACATTTATCTAACTTTTGTGGGCACTATGCTTTTGTCTCCATCACAGAGCCCACTAAGGTAGATGAAGCATTTATGAAGACTGAGTGGATTCAGGCCATGCAAGAAGAATTACATTAGTTCGAGCTCAACAACGTCTGGGAACTGGTCAATCGTCCTGATCCTCGCAAACACAATATCATTGGCACAAAGTGGATCTACCGCAACAAGCAAGATGAAAATGGCCTTGTGGTGAGGAATAAGGCACGGCTAGTAGCTCAAGGCTACACACAGGTTGAAGGAATTGATTTCGATGAAACTTTTGCACCAGTTGCTAGACTTCAAGCTATTCGCATATTACTTGCTTATGCTAACCATCATGATATCACTTTATATCAAATGGATGTGAAAAGTGCATTCCTCAATGGTAAGCTTGAGGAGAAGTATATGTTGTTCAACCCCCAGGTTTTGAAGATCCTAAGCATCCTGACAAAGTCTTCTGACTAAATAAGGCTCTCTATGGCCTCAAGCAAGCCCCTCGGGCATGGTATGATACTTTGAAGGAATTCCTCATGAAGAAAGGCTTCAAACCCGGTTCACTCGACCCTACTCTTTTCACTAAATCATATGATGATGAATTGTTTGTGTGCCAAATATATGTTGATGATATCATCTTTGGCTGTACTGACCAACGTTATAGTGATGAATTTGCCTATATGATGAGTGAAGAATATCAAATGTCTATGATGGGAGAGTTGAAATTCTTCTTAGGTCTTCAAATTCATCAACAGCGCAATGGCATATTCATATCTCAGGAGAAATACCTCCAGGATGTACTGAGGAAATTCGGCATGCAAGATTGCAAAGGCGTCAAAATTCCTATGCCCACAAATGGCCATCTGTGCACTGATGAAAATGGTATTGACTTCGATCAAAAGGTATACCGCTCCATGATTGGTTCTTTATTGTATTTATGTGCATCTAGGCCAGATATTATGCTTAGTGTTTGCATGTGTGCCCGATTTCAAGCTACACCAAAGGAATCACACCATAAGGCTGTGAAGCATATTCTTCGATATCTAGCTCACACACCAACACTAGGATTATGGTACCCCAAGGGCTCGGTTTTTGATCTCATTGGATATTCTGACTCTGGCTATGCTGGTGATCGTG
The DNA here is from genome assembly GCF_018294505.1 of Triticum aestivum. Classification (NCBI taxonomy): domain Eukaryota; kingdom Viridiplantae; phylum Streptophyta; class Magnoliopsida; order Poales; family Poaceae; genus Triticum; species Triticum aestivum. The sequence continues at coordinate 215,929,426 of NC_057805.1, read as the reverse complement.
TGGACCGCAAGTCAACATCTGGTACATGTCATTTCCTCAGACAATCTTTGGTCTGTTGATCCTCGAAGAAACAGAACTGCGTATCACTGCCTACTGCTGAAGCTGAGTACATTGCTGCCGGTTCTTGCCGTGCTCAATTGTTGTGGATGAAGCAAACTCTCAAGGACTACAGCGTCAACGTGAAGAATGTGCCTCTCTTCTGTGACAATGAGAGTGCCATCAAGATTGCTCACAACCCAGTTCAACACTTGAAGACAAAGCACATTCAGATTCGTCATCATTTTCTTCGCGATCATGTGTTGAAGGGCGACATTTCTATTGAGCATGTGAAGACTGAAGAACAGCTAGCCGATATCTTCACAAAGCCCTTGGATGAGAAGAGATTTAGCAAGTTGCGGTGTGAGCTAAATATCTTAGAATCTTCGAATGTTCTTTGAAAAGGACACTCATCCTAACACTGATGCAAAATTGATGACTTAGATGTGCAACACATGAAGAAACGTTTTTCTTCAATCAATGAAGAATAACACTCTAAGTGTGAAGAAATTAATGAAGAATTTGATTCTCAGAACCCTACGACAATTGTACGCGGTGCCTGAAATCATCATTCTTATACGGTGGGTCACGCCACCACCAAAAGTTGAAAATCTTCAATTTGAGTTTTTCCTCAGTTTTGAAATTCCTTAGTTGTTCAAATTCTTCAACTTTGCAAAATCTTCACTGTTTCCGTCGTTTTTCTTCATTGGCTATATATATATATATATATATATATATATATATATATATATATATATATATATGAGTTTTTGTCCTCTACAGCATTCACTTATGGCAAATTCTTCAAGTTGGTGTTTCTGCTAAGTGAATGTGATCGGACCCTTCCCCCTCTATGCTATACTCAACCCAATCTATTAACAAATTCTTCATGTGCGTTCTATTTGAAACTCGTTCAAAATCTTCACCGTGTCCTTGTCAGCTGAAGAATTTGCAAACGGAACTTTTAGCTTATCTTATCCAAAGTTTTCGGCTTTGCCGCTCAAACCATTCCGCATCCCATGATATACTTATCTATTCACCCACGATCTAACACGATCTCCACTTCTCAGTACGTGGGTGACACATGTCAAGCGAATGAGAAGGGTCAGGGGCACGTTCGTCCAATTTCTTCGGGCAAACAGTTTTTCACCGTGGCTATAAATACCCCCTCTCCCCTTCGTCACTTCTTTTACTCCGCTCGACCTCTCTCCAGCTCAAGCTTCTCAAACCCTAGCGCCGCCGCTACTTCATCGTCGCCGGTGAGGAAGAGCTTCACTGCCTCGACCTCGTCGCCGCCGTACTCGCGCCGGCCGCAGAAATCTTCACTCCGCCATTGTCGTAGCCGTCTTCCTCCGCCAAGTTAGGGCGTGGAAGATCTGCACAGACGAACTTCACTTCTCCACCTCACAGTTCGTCGTGTTCTTCGTTCAGGGTAATTAAAAGTTACTTTTACTGCCCCTTTTGATTCAAAGGATTCCTACAAAATCTTCAAAGGTGTTTATTCTTCAAATTTTTCACACACTAAACACCTCACATCTCGTCTGTTCTTGATTCGTTTCCCTAAGCATCATTTTTCTTCAAGATTCCTCAATTGTGTGGATCTTCGATCTATACAACTCTGGAACCTAAGACAAAGAACGCTTAGTGAAATTCTTCAAGACTCGACTGGTCAAATTCCTCAAACTTGTTCTTTTTGAAAAACCTTCTGAGAACGCATATGACCTCTCCAAATTCCTCGCAACTATACTCTGTTCACAGATACTCATGTCCGCTGCTGAATCACTAGGTTCTCATCAACTTAACTCATTTGCAGCGTTCCTCGAAGAAAAGTTGCATACTTCTTCAGAGAGTTCAATTGTTCAAAATTCCTCAACTGAAGAAAATGGCTGATGGAAAGAAGCCACAGAAAGGAGGAAAGAGGCCTGAAATCAATACTGCCTTTGAAATCCCTGAGGACATTTATGCTGGGTACTGCACACCCCTTGAGGAAGATAAAAATCAGCGCAAGGTGCACATTCAGAGGATAGAAAGGAGATGGGCAAAAGAATGGAGGGAGTACAGGTATGTGACTCCAAAATACATGAAGAAATTCGATGTTACTCCTCCATGCTCAAGACCACCATTGGCACCTGGCCAAGAGGCAGATCCCACTAGCATCAAGCGCGGTGAGGATTTTCCTGAAGAATGGGCCAAGCGCCAGGCCAAGTTGGCCAAACGGGCTAAGGAAGCAGTGAAGAAATTCAACGAAGACTCTACTGCTGCTGCTGCTGAGGCCTTTGTAAGGCCGAAGAAATCCATGGCAAAGAAGCCTGCGCATAAGCCAAGTGCTTCTTCAATGCCCTCACGGCCAATTTCCTCAGCTAAGCCCTCACGACCAATTCCTCAAGCCGCTCCTGCTCCTCCAAAGTCCTCAGTTGCTCCGCCCAAATCCTCAGCACCTGTGCATCTTGCCACGTGCCAAAGGATTACCGGCATCTCCATTGCCTTAGGAGCTTCAGCTAGTTCCTCAGCTGCACCAAATTCTTCAACAGGACCATCTCTGCTAAAGACAAAGACCACTGTTGGACGAGGCTCTCGCCCAAGTCCTCACAAGAGGCAGGTCGCCTTCCAAGTACCGTCTGAAGAGGACGAAGCTGATGATGAAGAACTTCCTGAAATCATCAGAGACAGGCAAGTCAGGGCCGCTAGAGCCAAGGGCACAGATGTGCCATTGCTTTTGGATCCAAAGTTGATCCTCGACTACATTGACCTCTGGCACAAGGACCCAAACACTCCTATGCCTGACTTCAAGCTGACTCCTGGTCAAAGTCATATGCTGACTGCCTTCATCCAAGAAGAAAAATGGTAATTTGAGAAGGCCAGACAGCTCAAGAAAGCTCAGTACAGGAAGGAGAAATTCCTGAAGAACAATGTTCTCTCTATGGACAACTGATGAACTTGTGAAGATCCAATCTGAAATCAAAGTCCTCAGCGATGATTTCAATGCTTACTATGCTGCTTGGAAAGGAGCCAAGGTCAGGTTTGTTAAACTAACTAAGATGTTCACCTCCAATGTTGTAGCCCCATCGCAACATGAAATTCCTCAGGCTGAAGCATCTGCTCAGCCAACTGAAGAACATGCCAGCACCGCTGATGACAATCAGGCTGCTGAAGAAAATGTGAGATCTAGGGCTGATGACTGCATTCCAGCCGCTGAAGAAATTGCCAGGGCACCCACTAGCGGTGCGCCTGAAGAAAATGAAGAGGTCAGGGCAACTGCATCAGTTGTGCCTGAAGAAAATCAACCACATTCCTCTGCTCCTCCTGCGCCTACTCCAACTCCAATACTTCCATCTGCATCAGACGTGAAGAAGACCAAGGCTGCAGAGCGTGCAGCAGTGAAGAAAAGGAAAGCATCAGCTCCTTCAGATTCTTCAGCACCGAAGAAGATGAAGAAATTGACAAGCTCATTTGCTCATCCAATTGATGTTGTTCCAGTTTCCTCCATGCCATCAAAGGAAATCATCCCTTTTGATGAAGAATATGTGATCCCTAGCGGATCTGATGAAGAAAATCCTTCTACTGCTACGTCAGAGCAGATGTATGAAGAAATTGAAGTGGATAAAATCCCTTGAAGCCCCACAGTTTCCTCGCCTATGCTTCAGTTTACTGCTGAAGAGGCTGGCGTTGAAGAAATTGAAGAAGAAGATGTGGACATTGGCTGTACCACACCAGTGATGAATGATGACTTTTGGGAAAGTCAGCACCCCAATTCTCCACTCTTCACTCCACTGCAGCAAATTCCTCAGTCCCCAGCAACTACAGTTCAAATGGGGTCTAATGAAGCTCATGAAGACATTCCAGCCACTAGTGCTGAAGAAAATGAGAATGAAGAATTGAAGAACCAGGCTGGCACTGAAGAGGAACCATAAATTCCTCAGCCTGAAGAACCTGAGATTGCGATTCCTGAGGTCATCATGCAACTGACTGACACTCCACTGCCCAAGCCAAAGGATCCATTCTCAAGGAAGCAAAAATTCACTGATTACAACCCTTATGACTATGCTCGCATAAGGAAGAGGCGTTTCTGGACTGCCAGCCAGGCAAATTTCTATTCCTCAGTGCTGTTCAACAAAGACAAAGTCTTTGATCATGAGCACATTCCTCACGTGGATATGGAATCTCTGTCATGCTTCGGGCTAGTCCTCAGTGTTCTCTACGATGCTGGACTGTTAAATTTCTGCACTGGCATATGTGATTGGAATGAAGAGCTAATTCTTCAATTTTATGCAACTCTGCACATCACCGGCAACTCTGAAGACGTGAATTCATGGGTGCTGGACTGGATGTCTGAAAACACTCACTACAAAGCACCAGCTACTAAATTGCTTCATGCTTTGCCTCTCAGTCCGCGCCCTTGAAGGTGCTTGTTGCATCTACAATGAACCTGAGCTTACCGATCACTATATGCAAGTGCTGATGAAGCCTTTGAAGCCAGGTCAGGCCCCAAGAACAAAATTCCTTGTGAAGGAATTGTTGTATGTGCCTCGGACTGTCTATCGCATTCTGACGAAGACATTGAGTCCTATCAAGGGCCACGACTCGAATGAAGAAGAAGTCATTGGCATCATGAAGAATCTTCTTTTCAATATCATTCATGGCGTTCCCGTCAACTTCCATGATTTCTTCATGAGGACTCTGGCCAATGTCGCAATGTCACCATTTGAGTTGAAGCCTTATGCACCGTGGATTATGAGATTCATCAGAACAAGGTCTTCACTCAACTACAAAACTGATACACTGAATCATTGCAGCTACTTGCCCCCGATTGAAGTCCTCAAAAGGACATTTTCCTCAGCTGATGAAAAGGGCAAGGCTACTGATGTAATTGATGAAGGCATTCGTCCATTGGATGGTCAATTTCGCAAGGCTGCATCCTACTCCACCAATGATGACTCTGCCACCCATGACTCTGCCGCAAACGCACCCAAGCAAAATCCTCAAGGCACAGCACCCAGGGTGATGACTGACCATGAGCTTCTCCTCAGTCTTCACCAGAAGGTTGATCGCAATCATAAATGGATCAAGCGTCAGTTTGGTTCAATTCTTCACAACATGACTGCTACCCATAATGCAGTGAAGAAAAACCATTACTACCTTCATGAAACCTTCAACCGCACCTGGGCTGTTCTGTCGCATATATATGGTGAAGAAGATCTAAAGAAAATGGGTCTCAAGGAAGATCTTGACTGGGTTGCACCTCCTTCGAAGAAGTACAAGAAGGTCAAGGTTCCTTCCTTGGTGGCCAGCTCCTATTCTTCATCACGTGACACTGATGAACATGAAGACTTGGACGACACTGCGGCAGGCCCTACATCAACAAACGACCCCAATGACGCTGGCGCTCCTTCATCACCTTGATATTCTTCAGGGGCGTTAGTCCTCATTTTCGACCCTTTTGGTCATTTGATGACAATGGGGGAGAAATTTGAGTTAGTCTTCAAACGGGTCTATCTTATGGGCGTTTTTTAAGGTTACAACTCTTGTTCTTCTAATGACTTTGTTGGATCAAGTTGTAAACTTAAACTCTATGGTGGCCTGATACTTTTGCTGTTTTTTCTGCATGCTTATTCTTCATTAATGTTATTGCATGCATGCTGAATTACATCAGTCACCATATTTCATCATGCATTTCAAATTCTTCATATATTATGTCAAATGCGTGTATGAATTACAAGATATAGGGGGAGATCTCCATGATTCAACTCTTCAAGTGTGCATTGCTTCAAAAGCAAATTCCTCACTATGCACATCTTCAGGGGGAGTTCTTCTATATCTTGCAATCAAATTCCTCAATATTAGTATTTACACTTCATATATTTATCCCCGTTGAAAATTTAACCTATATTGTCATCAATCACCAAAAAGGGGGAGATTGTAAGTGCATCTTGTGCCCCTTAGTGATTTTGGTGTATTGAAGACTTATAGGTTAAGGGACTAATGTGTTTATGAGTGTACACATGTCCATAAGTCTATGAGGAGTTTCATATTTACAGAGAAAGTCGATCCCTAAAAATGAAGTTCTTCGACTGAAGACTTTGAATTTCTGAAGACTTTCTGAAGACTTTGAAAGTGAATAAATTGGTGTGACCTTGAAGACTTGGTATTCATTTGAGGAACATGAAGCGTGAAGACTTTTGTTTTCGTAGTTTTATTTTCTCTTTCTTGAGTCATAGGAAACACCGTACTGTTAAAGGGGGTCGAGGAAATACTAAGGAAAAATTTCCATGTGATGCTCAACTCAAAATCCTACACCTACCAATTCCTTCGAGTGAAGCCATTGGAAATCTCATACAGTTCAGTCATATTCTTCAGTGACACAGACAAAGTTCTTCTGGTCTCTGAGGAATTTGTTCTGACTGAGGAGTTAGGAATTCGCCAGTGTGGATTGCCTACACAGTGAGGAACATGATAGCCCTGAGGAATTTGATACTCAAGTTTCCGACCGTTGCTGTGCTATGCGCCAGCTGTCCCAAAATATCTACCCACCTAACGGTCATATCATTGAAGGGCATTTATGTCTTATCACGACGGGCTGCTCCCTAGGCTATAAATAGCCGCCACCTACAACCACTAGCTGGTTGGCTGCTCCGAGAGAAACTGACACTTTTCAATTGAGAGCATCCCATCCTCCGAGGACTTTGAGCGAAAATCATCAAGTGAGGAAAACCCAAACCCAAACACCTACAAACCCAAAGTGATTGAGCATCACTGAAGAGATTGATCCTGCGTGGATCCGATGCTTGTTACCTTTGAAGACTGTGCTTCTTCCAGACGGTTAGGCGTCATGGTCTAGAGCATCCAAGAGGAATTGTGGATCGCCGAGTGACCGAGTTTGTGAAGGTTCGGAAGTCACCTGAAGACTTACCACGAGTTATTGGGTGAGGTCTGTGTGACCTTAGCTCAAGGAGAATACGGTGAGGACTAGGTGTCCTGGACTATGTGTTCAGCACTGGGTGTCCTCAGGTTTAAATACCTAGCCGCTCCAACCAGATGTACAACTGAGACAGCAGTTGGAACTGGTCTACCAAATCATCGTCTTCACCAAGCTTTCTGGTTCTAATTCCTCAACTCTTTCATTTCCTCATAAGTGTGTTGTGCACTTGTTCATATCTGTGTTTGAAGACTTTGACTGAAGACCTTCTCAATTTCCTCAGTTCAATTTCTTCAGTCTGTTTGTCTTCATCTTGTGCTATCCTGTGTTTACGCTTTCTGTACTCTGTGTTTGTCTTCATTTCATCATGATGACCATGCCTATGTTCTGCTATGCTTACTCTTGAGTACTTATTCCGCTGCAAGTAGTTCTTCGCTAAGGAATTTCCTCACCCGCAAATTCCTCAGTGAAGAATTCATAAAAATCGCCTATTCACCCCCCTCTAGTCGATATAACGCACTTTCAGAATGGAGCGGGGTGGCAGAAGATCTATCTGCTCGTTGTCACCATCAATCTCCATGTGTGAAGCTACTTGTGTTTGATTCTGTGGACACTGGGAGGAAGTTTCTGGCATGTGCAGAGAAGGTTAGACCCTCTTCCGTTGTTACAAATCATTTGTTAGATGTGATTCAGACACTGTCACGGTCCCAACCCATTCATACCACCCCTTCAACCAAACGCATCCTAATACAATGTCACAGTTTCTACCTAGTATCTTAAATTGTTGCCATCTCATCAGCGGTGCCATTAGAAATTATTTGGCACCGCTTCAGCAGTTTGTGCAGCCAACTTTGGTCCACACATCCGAGTAGCCACGCAGTAAAATACTAAATCTTTATGGCACGAAGGAACTGGGCATCGGAGCAACTACGTGCTCCGGAGTCCGGGTCCCTAATTTTTTTCCGCTGCATCGGCTCGCCAGTTCGGGCACCGGTGCGAAATGTAGCAACAGTTGTCTTTACACCAGTTTTGGCATACATAGTGGACGGCCTTAGTGCTATTAGTTCTATGTTAGAAAATTTGTGCATGTACACACCTCTTAGTATCAATTTGCTGTCATCCAAACACTGTCGCTATGCTGTTGCAGTTATATTTACCTTCCTCATAAAATGTTCAATTTGTTATTTATTGTACATGAGTAAGAACTTGTAGCGTCGTTGTAGTTAATTATAGCTTCTGATGTTCCAGAATTTGGTTGTTGTCTCAGTACCAATTATTTCATTTGCACATTGATCTTTTTGATAAGATATGTCCTAATTAACTTGTTTCTTCAGTTTTTCAAAATAATCATTGGTGATTTGCTATGTTGCTATAAACCCATTTCCCCTACAATTGTTACTGATCTAGTTTTAAATATTATAGGATCTCGATGAATAGGGAAATGAATATATTGTTCTTATGAAGTTGAACTAGCTATATGTTGTACTGTGTTGTTTTCATGTAGCTACCATACTGTGATGTTATAATATATTTATGTGCCTGATATGAAATTGGCAAATAGTTGTTCGATATGAAATGTGAATTTGCATAATAGTGGAATTATTAATTGTAAACTAATAAACCTGCTAAATGTGTTATGGACCTTTGCAAACGGTTCTAGCAGTAAAAGTGCTTGCGATGGATAGCCCAATGCCACACAGTTTTCTACGTCAAATCGTGTGTGATCTAGTTAATGAAAGCAAACAGTTAAACAAGGCAGAGCGTGTGTGATAGTTACACCTTTCACACACGAGCGTATACATAAAACCGTGTGGGATGTACATCCGAACGGAAACGTTTTCTCTGGATTGACTGTGTGGGATGTACATAAGAACGAAAACGTATTCCTTGGATTGACTGTGTGTGATATACATACGAACATAAATGATTTTCTGGGATTCACCGTGTGGGATGTACATACCTACGGAAATGATTTCTGGGATTTACCGTGTGGGATGTACATACCTACAGAAATGATTTCTGGGATTCACCGTGTGGGATGTACATACCTACGGAAATGATTGGGTTTCGATGCCTCGCCCAATCGCACACCGCCCCATCCTGGGTCCCAGGAGGGCCTATCCCCGACGATTTCTGGGTCATGTGGGAAGGACACCCTATCGCACACACTCACTTGGCGACGGTTCCAAATGCCGTCGCAGGAACGGGTAAAAAACCTTTTGTTTAGGACCAACGCGCACCAGTGACAACTCTCCTCCACTAACAGGAGATCTCGTCCCGAGATCTTAGGAACGAGACGGAAGAAAAGAGGAAGAGGTGAAACAAGAACGCAAGAGAGAAGGTGAACAAAACCGAGAGCACTCGGGTAGAAAAGAGGAATGATGATTATGACGAGAATCAAACGCTCAAGGATAAAATAGACTCTGAAGCCACTCCGGTTAGAGCAAGATAGAAGAGGAACAATAACGAAGGAATTGGGATAGCATCTCGGTTGGACATGGAATGGAATATAACATGAACTTGACAAGATTGAACGATACTTGACGAGAGGGACAACACAACGCCTCCGAAAGAATTGAAAGAGTGGAATGAAAGAACGAAGAGGAAAATGACATCTTCTACCACCATTGAGTTTGAAAAGCATCTTTGCAAGGAAGGATTGAATGGAGTTGTTGGAAATCAACAACAAAAGAATTGATTTGGGTGGGCTTATGTAAGCATGACAAAACTTGCGGTGCATTTCTGCCACTACTAAATGATTGAATCGCTGAGAAGAACGAAGAAATGCAAAACTCCACTTCAAAAGAATACGGAAAATGAATTGCACTTTGAGACGCAAGAAGAAAAGATACTTGAGCTCCTCCAGCAAGAATCTTGATGAACAATTGAAGAATGAATTACCTCCTTGACAAGAATGAGTTAAATCCTTAATGAACCACCATCAAGAACTCCGGTAACAAAAGGATGATGAGATAGAATTGAAGGATGAAAAGAATAAGATGACGCCTTGCGATGATTTAGATTGAGCTTCGCGACGAGACAAGCGAGAAAACTTGGAACTCCAGAAGAAATATAAGATGAACAACTTAGAACCCAGAGATTATTCATCATGAAAAATCTCCAAAGGAAGGAATTAATCAACTTGATGAAAGAACAATAAGAATTATGTTATGCTTATCCATCATCAATTAAATTGATGAGTAGCAATGGATTTGCATAATACTTATTCGCATTGGAAAATATTAACGGGAGATATAGCGTAAAACTTTGGGAAGGTCTTCATGAACCACCGGTAGGATTAGGAAGAACGAATGAATTGATACGATAACAAAGGAGAAGGAATCATGAACGGACCACCGTAAGAATTTGAAAATGAATAAAGAAATAGAATGAATCACCAGGAGGAATTAGAAAACAAACGAAGATACTTGAGTGAATTTAGATGCAAGAGAACGAAGATGTCGCGAACTGATTAAAGAATGCTTGAACGAAGCACCAGTACAAATATGGGAACGAACGAAGCTGAAAACTTGGAATGAAGAAATATTCTGAAATGGTGGCCTATGGATAATCGAAACGGAAAACCACTCCTGAAATACTCCGGATGGGTAAGAAAAGAATAGCACGATTGGAAAGAATTTGGGAGGATAACATGAAGCTAGCACCACAAATCTCCGACAAAACGGACAAGATTTAGAGGAAAACTTTTCTTCGGTCTTCAAATGTTGAGAATGACAATGAGAAACACCACCCAAAATTGTTGAGATACTCCGGGAGAATGAAAAGCGAAGAGGTTGAGCCAACAATGAAAATAATTTGAAATTGATCTTGGAAAAACATCTCACTGATGAAATTCATTCTTACGTCAAACTTCGAAAAGAATTTGAGAATAACCCCGAGGAAATTAGAAGAGTCAGGTAAGATCCTGGGAATAAACCTGTGGGTTAGGGCCCACTGAGAAAAAACACCGTTGGAAAGGATTGTTTGAATGAGAAGTGATGTACCAGAATGATTGAAAGACTCGAATGACGTGACAACCTCGAATTAATTTGAACATGAACACGAATCTTCTAAGATGTCTTCATCACTCCGGAATGATAAAATGGCGAGAGGCGAACGAGCAAGAGGAAACATTTCAGTCAAGGAAATGAATGTGATCAACCTGAAAAAATTTGAATTGAATCCACCGGGAAGGAAAACTAGACAAACAATGATTAACTAGACGAGAATTCACCGATTGAGACAATTGAGGAAAGACTAAAGAGGATTCGCAAGAATGCATTTGATGCTCGAATAGAGGCTCGGACTCCGGGAAGAAAAAGGGTGGGAGGGCAGATAAACAAAGGCAACTTGGAATGGGGAACCGATGAATTACTTGAATAGAAAGCATCGGTTGAATTAATTGAGGAAAGAATGCAAAGGCTTCACATGAGTAGGATGGATACTCAATTAAGAACTCCGGCTCTGAGAAGAAAAAGGGTGGGCGGGTGGAAAAAAGAAAGACAACTTCACATGGGGTAACAACGTCATTGAGGAAGAACTCTGGATTGGTCTTGCAACAAGAAAGAGGGTCGAATCAACTCGAAGAGAAGTGCGCCGGATGAAAAGAGCAGACAACACAATGAACGAAAACTAACCGCGTGATCCTAAAAGAATTGAAGGGGAAGAGGAGTATATAAAAACACCTATATCAAGATTTCTCACTAGAGCGATGAAGGGACTCAGGGGTAAAAAGAATTCCTACTCTCCGATATAACTAGACTCCGAAAAAGTTTTCTTATACACTCGACAACGGCCAAACTATGCGATCAAACAAGGGGGCTCCTATGGTCGGTCAAGGCTCTGATACCAACTTGTCACGCCCAATATGCGACACTATCCTAAAGGAACTCGAAGGTCCCACCAAGGATAGAAGCGCATTTCGGAGACGCTTTCGCAAGGTGGATATCATTACATCGTACCATTACATAATAGTTGGGGATACATACAAAGGCACACAATGCCACAACAATACATCAACATCATACATGAGAACAACATCCGACTACGGATGAAACTCAAACAAAAGCTCAAACGACATCCACCCTGCTAGCCCAGGCTGCCAACCAGGAACCTATCCCAAGATCAACGAAGAAGAAGAACTCAAAAACAGGCAAACATCGCTCTCACGTCATGATCATCATATTACCTGTACCTGCAACTGGTGTTGTAGTAATCTGTGAGCCACGAGGACTCAGCAATCCCATTACCATGGGTATCAAGACTAGCAAAGCTTAATGGGTATGGAAAGTATAAGCGGTGAACGTGCGGCAAGCGACTAAGCATTGTATAGTGGCTAACTTACGCACGCGGTTGGTGTGTTTTAGTTGAGATTACTTCAAGTATTCTACAACCGGATATTAACAAATTCCCATCTGCCACATAACCATGGGCACGACTTTCGAAAGATTAAACCCTGCAGGGGTGTCCCAACTTAGCCCATGACAAGCTCACGATCCGCGGAGATAATCCTCCATCGCGGGACCCTCCGACTAGACTTGAAATCCCGGTGCACAAGACATTTCGACAATGGTAAAACAAGTCCAGCAAGACCTCCCAATGTGCCGACACCCTGATAGTAGCCGCGCGTATCTCGTCTCAGGCCACGACGGATGAGCTAAGCGTACAGGTACCAAAATACCCCAAGTTGCTAAGAGGCGGACCCGCACGGTGCTCTAGTTTGGGACCAACACCATCAGCACTGGCCCTCCTGCTATGTAGAAAGAATCCTCGGGTTCATGACGCCCTATGCCAATTAATTATTTAGTTCAAATATTATTATGCCAAATGTTAAAACCAATGTTGGGCCTTGCCGGAAGAGTTTTATTTAAAGCGAACTGTCAAGAGGGGACCATAAACCCTCGCCGTGTTAGGGACGCAAAATCAAGGAACATAACACCGGTATGACGGAAACTAGGGCGGTAAGAGTGGAACAAAACACCACGCATAAGGCCGAGCCTTCCACCCTTTACCAAGTATATATGTGCATTAATTAAATAAGAGATATTCTGATATCCCATGATATCCATGTCCCAACATGGAACAACCTGCAACTACACCTACAAGTAGCAACGCTATAAAGGGGGCTGAACAAAGCGGTAACATAGCAAAACAACAGTTTGCTAGGAAGAGTGAAGAAGGTTAGAGGCTATCATGGCAATTTGGGAGGCTTGATAAAAAAAGTGGTTGGTAGCGTGCATAGACATAGCATCGAGACAACTAGCATAGCAAAATAGTAGTGAGATCCAAGGTGACGGTCATCTTTCCTGAAATCCCGCTAGGAAGAAGAACGAGTCCATGAAGAAGACGATCCCACGTAGTCGAACAAATCCTCACAATCGCAACGAAACAAGAACTATCGAGAAGGAGCACAACCGGAAAGAAGCAAACAACATGGTAAACACACAAGCATGAACAAGACATGATGCCCAACCAAATATGATGCATGACAAGGCTACATGAAGCTACTCATGGCAAGAGATGATGCATACAAGAGCAACACATCAAAGCAAGTTTAAATGAGGCCGAAAAGAACATATAACAATTCTGGTAAGTCCTCATATGCAAATTTCGAAATTGGTCCAGATCTGAACATAACATTAAGTTAAAGTCGTTAACCAGCAAGTTAAAGTGCACCATGATGATCTACATGGTTTTCTAGTCAAGTTACATATATAGTTCGTTTAATTCGGAGCTACGGCCTAGAAGATATGAGCAAAACAAGTTAAACATGGCATTGATGCAAAAGCAAGCAAAACAACTTCGCAAACACTCTGCAAAACATTGATGCAACAAGGCATGAAGAAACTACATGCAAAACTAGGCAAGTTTCATATAGAGCATGCTCAAAACGGAGCAACGGTTCAACACATACACTCAATACAAGTTTCAAACACAATCTGCTCAAAACAGCAACTAAGCACTTTGTAATCAAGGAAACAACATGCTACAGGAATCATATGAGCACAAACTTGACATGCACTCAAATTACAGATTACAAGCTTCAAATAACAAGGTTCGGGTTCATAGACGTCAAGATTAATCCAACATGATCAATGCAAAAAGCAACTTAATAACATAGATTAATGACAGTGAAAAACAGCGCAAACATGAGCAGAGTTAACATGTTAACATGTTGGAGGCATGAAACAAAGATGATATAGTGCAAGATCATAGCAAACAAAAGCATGGCATGCTAGTAAATATCATGGAGCGCAAAACACACAACATGGCATAACCATATGAGCAACAGGTTCATGGTAATCATCAAGACAAGATGCAAACATGATATAAGCTGATTCTCGGGAAATCTGGGAATGCAAAACAATAACATTATGATGTTGACTTTGGAGGCACATAACAGCAAGCATAGAAACTTTAATAAGCATGAAAAGAAATGGAAATGTAGTAGACATGATATACTTCAACTTAGTCGAAGGGCGCAAGTTCATATGATGCATTGACTAATTACTATGATGCTTGCAAATGGAACATACTGTTAACAGGATGACAGATTTAGCATGAAGGCCACTTGAGAGCAAGAAAGAGAAAAACTACAGCAAGTTATTTAGCAACCAAGGGCATGGCATCAAGGTACTCATAACAAAGAGCAAATAACATCAAGGCATCATAAACATATGGCTGTAACATCCCAAATTTTCAATTTGGATTGTTATACATTAGATCATCATTGCATAGCATATTTTATTGCATTTTGGCAAAATCCTCGAAAATCCTAAGCAACTCAAGGACCCTCGGAGAGAGTTGGGGATTTTTCGCGGTTTCATATTTGACTTTATCAAATAATGAAACAAGGATTTTTGGTTTTAATTATTTTTCTCTCCGAAAAATATTTCATATTAAAATAAATGAGAGGAAAAAATATGACTTCTCCAAAATAATTGAAATATTGGAGGAAAAATATTAAAATCAAATATTAGATTTTATTCGGATTTTATTTGCAATTTTAATTGCATTAGAAAAATTGCACGTTTTCAAAACTGCATTTTTGGGCCAAGAAAATGTTCATCTCGTTCTAATTATTTTAATTAGACGGTAAAAATTTGTTTTGGCATTTTTGGATTTTTATTTATTTTTCTACGATTTTTTTTAGGTTCGGCGAAATTATTTAAAAAAATAGTCGCGAGCGCGCCGACTGGGCTGAAGCCCAGCCGACGGCCCAGCTCCCCGCGCGGCCTAGCGCCCCGTCTCCCTCCTGAGCACGCCAGCCGCCGCCGCCCGTGTCCTGGTCGGACACGACGCCACCGCCGTCGCCCCCTCCCCAAGGCAGCACCCCCTTCTATATATACCCCCCTCCCTGCCGCCTCTCCCCACCCCCACAGACGCCCG
>NC_057805.1:215905660-215913675 GCF_018294505.1 Triticum aestivum | reverse complement strand
CGCACCCCGGAGACCCCCGCGAGAGCCCCGCCGGAGTACCTTGCCGAGAACCGCAGCCGCCGCCGCCGTGCTGGTTTTTTTTAAAAACCCGTTCGGTTTATTTTTATTTTTATTTTTTCGAAACCCTAGGTTTTATTTTAATAGATCGGTTTATTTTTTTATTTTTTTGGTTTAGTTAGTTAGTGAACGTCCACCGATCCGTTCGTTTTAACGAACGTGTTCGTCGGTTTGTCGCAGCAACTGTTCGTCAATTTTCTTTTTCGTCGGATTTTCCGCGATTTCCTAGATCACGATTTTTGATCTGTTTTTCGTTTTAGTTTATCTTTTAGCTCGTTTATCGGAATCAGGCAATTCAAGCGCCTAGAGTTTCGTCTCGAAATTCTCTTTCCGTTTAACCTATTCAAACAAGTTTTTGCTACTGTAAAATTTGATCTAGATTCAGATTAGTAAATGAAGCTTGT
The DNA here is from genome assembly GCF_018294505.1 of Triticum aestivum. Classification (NCBI taxonomy): domain Eukaryota; kingdom Viridiplantae; phylum Streptophyta; class Magnoliopsida; order Poales; family Poaceae; genus Triticum; species Triticum aestivum. The sequence continues at coordinate 215,913,214 of NC_057805.1, read as the reverse complement.
TTCTTTCGTCGTTTGACTTTAGTTGCTTCGTTCGATTTGTTTCTTTTTGCAAACCGGAGTTCTTAAGTTGAACTTTCTGGTTAGATCTTTTATTTGAGTTTTACCTATGTGTTTGATGAGTGCTTATTTTATGCTTGTTTGTTTGTGATAGAGTACCCGGAGTGCGCCGCTTGCTACTTCGAATCTCTAGGTTTCACGGATCATCAGCAAGGCAAGTAACACTTTGATCATACTTCTTTACTACCCAGTTTTATTGCATTAGATCAACCCTCAACCATTTCATGGTTAGGATCTAATTAAACTGTGGGAATTGGCAAGTAGTTGAGGTAGTACCTATTACCTGTTTATTATCAAACCCTTGGGAGTTACTTCTACGTTTGCTCATATTACTATGCTATGCTAGTAGACGTGGATTGGGTTTGAGTGTTACCATGACAGATGTGAGATTGTTAATTCATGGTTAGCCTTAAGGTGGCAACTAAAACTCACATCTGGCTGGATTGAGGTACCTGGGTATTCCAGGATTGCCTGTTTTCTTTTGGACCGCCACCCAGGTTCAAAGGGATCATGAGATTATTCATGCTAGAAACTTCCGTGTGCAGCCGCAAGCTATTATGGGCTCTAGCATGGTTGACTAAGTTGTGTGAACTCTTACAGTGGTAGACTAGCAGATGTAGGGGAAAGTAGGTGTAACGGTCTACCCATTCGTAAGGTGCAAACACTTCTGAAAGACTGTGTCTCGGTCATCCGTTTCTCAAACATCATGTAGTGCGACAATCAAGCAGAGGCGATCGAGTCTTGTGGGGAAAAGTGCACAAACCTCTGCAGAGTGTACAAACTAATCATGATTAGCCGTGTCCCCGGTTATGGACGTCTTGAGTATCTAGTATCTGGATTATCATGTGAATCTCATCATGTTACTTTAATTAATTTTGTTGGCTTAATGATGATACTTAATTGGGATTGAGATGCTGTCAACCATCTCAATGTTTCACAACCACCATGATAGTTATATAAAATTTATTCCTTTGCAGTAGGGAAAAATTGGCTTTTCGCAAAAACATTATAACCATAGAGCTTTTCCACCAGCCATATATGCATGTAGTGATAGCCTTTGTTCATCATTTCTCTATGGTGTGAATTTGCCAGCGTATTCCATGTGCTGACCCGTTTACGGGCTGCAACGTTTCATGTTGCAGACTTTTCAGACGACGAGTAAGGTGCCTTAGGTCGTGGTCTTATGCTCAGTGATGCCGTTGGAGTTGATGGACTCACTTATCTTCCAAGTCTTCCACTGTTATCGTTTTAGATAGCCTTAAGCCATATTTGTCATACTTATTTCTCTCTTGAGATACTCGATGTAATAAGTGTGTGATTGCTACTCTGTTATAAATCCTCCATTTGTACTATGCGTGTCAGCATTACTGATCCAGGGATGACACTGGTGCACGGTAGATCAGACTATTTGAGGTCTGGTCGCTACAAAGGTGGTATCAGAGCACACGCTGACTGTAGCACACGACCACTAAGCTTAAACCCTAGAACACTACTCTCTTCTCATTTCTGACTCCTCTCCACTTTCTACTCTTTTAGGAATGGTGGATGCAAGGAACAAGTTCATGCAACCGGATGAAGATACACCTTTTGGACGACACTTGAAGGAAGTCACTAAGTACCTGAACATCGGAATACCAAGCTTCACCGGGACTTACAAAGCCACACTACCAGAAGAGGAGCGCTGGAAGATTCAAGTTCAAGTTCCAGGAAGGACGTTTACGCCAGTCACTGGGCCTATAGAGTTTTCCTTTGATGCACCAACCTGGAGTTTAGGGAAGAGCATGGCAGCCCACATCTCTATGGGACGCATTGGAGAAGTCTACCATAGGGAGCTTAAGGATACTATTTATCAGATTTTTGGACGCCGAGATGAGCAATGGGAGATGATCAGCACCAAGAAGGATGGATCAATTGCAGCTTTCATCCAGGAGCAAAACCAACACATTCGTCGCCAGGAGAACCAGATGTGCGCAGACATGTTAGATCTGAAGAAGGCATTGACCAAGATCACGGAGTTGGAGGAAGAACTCAAGGCTACACGCGAGGATTATATGGAGGAAATCGTCGCACTAGTGAGGAAGAACGGCGACCTGACACAGAAGATCGGAGTATTCATGGGAGACCCAGCTCCAGGAGGAGAAGATGACGATTCCACTTGCCCGGATAACTACATCATCATCGACGACACCGACTCAGACCCCAGTGAAGATGACTTTGTTGATGAAGCTGGAGCAGATATCATGGAGTCTTCGACCGATCAAAATTTCTAGTAGACCACCATAATCAGTAGTAGTATCCCCCCCATGTATATAGTATAGTCCGAGCACTTTGTAACGATAGTTAGATCGATTGTATGCCTTGTTTGATTGAGTGATATTGATTGTGTTTTGTCTCATGTGCATATGGGTAGTGTTTTCTCTCTAGACCTCATTCTATTCTAAATTCTCATCTTTTCTAAACCTATCAGATGCCTCCGAGACGCGACACCAGATTTGTTTTCCCACCGGAGATCACTCAGTTGATTCAGCAGCAGAATGCCCTGATGCAAGTGTTAGTATAGAACCAAGGCAACAACAACAACAACCCACCACCACCACCTGTGATCACTTAGCCCGTTTCTTGAGGCTAAATCCACCGGTGTTTTCCATCAGCACCGAGCCGATTGTTGCAGATGATTGGCTCCGCAAAGTTGGAAGGGAGTTGACCACTATAGGATGCACAGATGCGGAGAGAGTGCGTTTTGCCGCACATTAGCTTGATGGACCCGCAGCATCATGGTGGGAGAATTACACAGCCACACACCCTATTGACACTGTCACATGGGACCAGTTTCAGCAAGCTTTCCGTACAGCCCATGTTTCCGCAGGAGCTATGTCTATGAAGAAGCGTGAGTTTCGCAACCTACGCCAAGGAGGATGCACCGTAGGCCAGTATGTGGAGAACTTTAGTAAGTTAGCACGTTATGCTCCAGATGACGTTGCTACAGATGCAGCCAAGCAGGAGAAGTTTCTGGAAGGACTGAATGATGAGCTGAGCATGCAGTTGATGGTAGCAACCTTCAACAACTACCAGGAGTTGGTAGATAGAGCTCTCATGATTGAAGGGAAGCAACAGCAGATTGAAAACCGTAAGAGGAAGTATGGACAAGGGAAGTATAATTCTGGAGCTCAGCAGAAACCACGTTTTGCCCCGAAATCGGGAGGACAGTTTCAGCATACCCATGGAGGAGGTACTTCGCACAACCATAATGGCCCCAAGAATGGTAATGGGAATGGAGGAAGCAACGGCCAGAACCGTACCAACCCTTCAACCCCAGCTAAGAGAGACCTGAGCCAAGTCACTTGCTTTAAGTGCCAGAAGACTGGACATTATGCCAATGAATGTCCTGAAGCCCAGAATGGAAATGGCAATGGAAGCTCTGGGAAAAAGCCGAACCCTTTCAACAAAGGACATGTGAACCACGTTAGCGTGGAGGAGGTAGAAGCTCAGCCAGATGCAGTAATAGGTAAGTTTTTGGTTAAGTCATTTACTGCACTCGTTCTTTTTTATACTGGTGCATCGCATTCATACATATCAAGGGGATTTGTGGATAAGTTTAAGTTGCCCACCAAAGTTCTCAGAACACCTATGTTAGTAACCTCGCCAGGAGCAGAGTATATGGCAAGCCAAGGATGTTTTCAGATGCCATTGGCCATAGGTAGGCATGTTTTCCCCTCAGACCTAATAGTTTTGGAGTCGCAAGGTTTGGACATAATATTGGGAATGGATTGGCTATCGATGTATGGGGTAAACATCGATTGCGCCAGTAAGACGATTTTGCTTACCACCCCAGAAGGGAGAAGGATTAAGTATGTATCCCGGCATGTGCCGAAGAGGACTCAAGTAAATTCCTTATCAGGAGTTGTACAGGAAGAAGTACCAGTGGTGAAGGATTACCCGGATGTATTTCCAGAAGAGTTGCCAGGCATGCCACCAGATAGAGACATTGAGTTTTTGATTGAGCTTTTGCCAGGCACAGGACCAATATCTAAGACACTGTACAGAATGCCCGCAAAAGATTTGGAGGAGATTAAGAAGCAGATTAAGGAGTTACTGGATAAAGGCGCCTTGGGGATCACCCGTACTTCTAGTGGAGAAGAAAGATGGATCGTTGAGGATGGTTGTTGATTATCATGGATTGAATGAAGTGACCATCAAAAATAAGCACCCATTGCCGATGACCAATGATCTGTTTGACTGATTACAAGGAGCTAAGGTATTTTCCAAGGTCGATCTACGATCAGGATACCATCAGTTGAAGATTCGAGAGCAGGATATACCTAAGACGGCTTTTACCACCAGGTATGGGCTATATGAGTATACCGTTATGTCATTTGGTCTGACTAACGCACCTGCCTATTTCATGAACCTGATGAACAAAGTGTTTATGGAGTTTTTGGATAAGTTCGTCATAGTGTTCATTGATGACATTTTGGTCTACTCAAACAACGAAGAGGAGCATAAGGAGCATTGGCGTTTGGTACTTGAGAAGCTCAGTGAACATCAGTTATACGCCAAGTTCAGCAAATGTGAGTTTTGGTTGAAGGAAGTTGGATTCCTCAGACATGTTATATCCGGAGAAGGAATAGCAGTAGACCCCACCAAAGTCGACACTGTGACAAACTGGGAATCACCCACATCAGTTGGAGAGATCCGGAGTTTTCTTGGACTTGCAGGATACTATCGGAGATTCATTGAGAATCTCTCGAGAATTGCTAAGCCCATGACGGAGCTGTTAAAGAAGGACACCAAATTCAATTGGACTGAGGGATGTGAAGTTAGTTTCCAAAAGTTGAAGAAGCGTTTGGTTACATCACCAGTGTTGATTCTGCCAGATCAACGCAAGGATTATGAAGTATATTGCGACGCTTCACGTCGAGGACTTGGAGCAGTGCTAATGCAGGAGGGAAGAGTTGTTTCATATGCTTCACGGCAACTCAAACCCCATGAGAAGAATTATGCCACGCATGATTTGGAGTTAGCAGCCGTAGTACATGCGTTGAAGACATGGAGACATTTTCTCATCGGAAATCACTGTGAGGTGTACACGGATCACAAGAGTTTGAAATACATCTTCACGCGGAAGGAGTTGAATCTCAGGCAAAGGAGATGGTTGGAGCTCATAGAGGATTATGATATGAGATTGCATTATCACCCCGAAAAGGCTAACGTAGTAGCTGATGCGTTGAGCCGCAAGAGCCATGTTAACACCCTCATGACCGGAGAGTTACCGAAATTATTAGCCGAGGATCTTCGCGAGCTATGTTTGGAGATAGTTCCAAGAGGATATTTAGCAACGTTGGAGATTCAGTCTACCTTGATGGAAAAGATCAGGGAAGCTCAGAAGACAGACAAGGAAATTGACGAGATAAAGAAAAGGATGAGTAAAGGAAAAGCCAAGGGATTTCGTGAGGATGAGCATGATACCTTATGGTTTGAGGACCGTGTTTACATGCCCAATGATCCGAAAATCAGGAAGTTGATCTTGCAAGAGGCCCATGATTCACCGTATTCGATTCACCCAGGAAATACCAAGATGTATTTGGATTTGAAGGATACTTTCTGGTGGACCGGAATGAAGAAAGATATTGCGGAGTATGTAGCAGTTTGTGATGTATGTCAGAGAGTGAAGGCAGAGCATCAGAAGCCAGCAGGATTGCTACAGCCATTGCTGATACCCGAATGGAAATGGGATAAACTAGGCATGGATTTTATCACGGGATTGCCTAGGACTCGTTCAGGCTATGACTCAATATGGGTTGCAGTCGATCGTTTGATGAAAGTAGCTCATTTCATCCCAGTGAAGACCACTTACACCAGTGCTAAGTTGGCGAAGATATACATGACCAGGATCGTATGTCTGCATGGAATTCCCAGGACCATTGTATCAGATAGAGGAACCCAGTTTACTTCAATGTTTTGGAATCAGTTACATGAAACTTTGGGTACCAGGCTAGAGTTCAGTACAGCCTTTCACCCACAGACAGACGGACAGACCGAGAGAGTCAATCAGATTTTGGAAGATATGCTGAGAGCTTGTGCGCTAGATTATGGATCTAGTTGGGACGACAATTTGCCGTATGCAGAGTTTTCTTACAACAACAGTTATCAAACCAGTTTGAAGATCGCCCCTTTCGAAGCTTTGTACGGAAGGAGGTGTAGAACGCCATTGTTATGGGACGAAGTTGGAGACCGCCAGTTGTTTGGACCAGATTTGATTAAAGAGTCTGAACGGAAAGTGAAGTTGATTCGCGATAGGCTCAAGGTAGCCCAGTCCAGGCAGAAGAGTTATGCGGATTCTAAACGCAAGGAGACAGTTCACGAAGTTGGAGACAGATTTTATCTTCGTGTATCACCACTTCGAGGAGTGAAGCGCTTTGGAGTTAAAGGAAAGTTAGCGCCACGTTTTGTAGGACCATACAAAATTTGGGAGTGTATGGGAGAAGTTGCTTACAAACTGGAATTGCCAGAAGTATTGCCAGGAGTTCATGATGTATTTCACATTTCCCAGTTGAAGAAGTGCCATGCAGGGATGGCTGAGATACCACTGAGAGATACGGTGCCATTGGAAGCGATTCAGCTGGATAGTGACTTGACCTATGAGGAGAAACCAGTTAAGATTCTTGAGTATGCCAGCCGAGTCACCCGCAGCAAGGTTATCAAGTTTTGCAAAGTTCAGTGGAGTCACCATACCGAGGACGAAGCCACCTGGGAACGAGAGGAAGATCTACGGAAGCACCACTCTCACCTATTTTCTAGCCAACCCGAATCTTGAGGGCGAGATTCATCTTAAGGGGGTAGGTTTGTAACATCCCAAATTTTCAATTTGGAATGTTATACATTAGATCATCATTGCATAGCATATTTTATTGCATTTTGGCAAAATCCTCGAAAATCCTAAGCAACTCAAGGACCTCGGAGAGAGTTGTGGATTTTTCGCGGTTTCATATTTGACTTTATCAAATAATGAAACAAGGATTTTTGGTTTTAATTATTTTTCTCTCCGAAAAATATTTCCTATTAAAATAAATGAGAGGAGAAAATATGACTTCTCCAAAATAATTGAAATATTGGAGAAAAAATATAAAATCAAATATTTGATATTATTCGGATTTTATTTGCAATTTTAATTGCATTAGAAAAATTGCACGTTTTCAAAACTGCATTTTTGGGCCAAGAAAATGTTCATCCCGTTTTAATTATTTTAATTAGACGGCGAAAATTTGTTTTGGCATTTTTAGATTTTTATTTATTTTTCTATGATTTTTCTTAGGTTCGGCGAAATTATTTTAAAATAAAAAAAAGTCGCGAGCGCGCCGACTGGGCCGAAGCCCAGCCGACGGCCCAGCTCCCCGCGCGGCCCAGCGCCCCGTCTCCCTCCCGAGCACGCCAGCCGCCGCCGCCCGTGTCCTGGTCGGACACGACGCCGCCGCCGTCGCCCCCTCCCCAAGGCAGCAC
>NC_057805.1:215902049-215905247 GCF_018294505.1 Triticum aestivum | reverse complement strand
CGTATGTCGCCCCTCGCCGCCCCCGACGACGCCCGCACCCCGCCGCCCCTCGCCGCACCCCGGAGACCCCCGCCGGATCCCGCCGGAGTACCTCGCCGAGGTAACCGCAGCCGCCGCCACCGTGCCGATTTTTTATAAAAAACCCGTTCGGTTTATTTTTATTTTTATTTTTTTCGAAACCCTAGGTTTTATTTTAATAGATCGGTTTATTTTTTTTAGTTAGTTAGTGAACGTCCACCGATCCGTTCGTTTTAACGAACGTGTTCGTCACTTTGTCGCAGCTAACGAACGTCCGTTCGTTTAACTGTTCGTCAGTTTTCTTTTTTGTCGGATTTTCCGCGATTTCCCAGATCGCGATTTCTGATCTATTTTTCGTTTTAGTTTATCTTTTAGCTCGTTTATCGGAATCAGGCGATTCAACTGCCTAGAGTTTCGTCTCAAAATTCTCTTTCCATTTAACCTATTCAAACAAGTTTTTGCTACTATAAAATTTGATCTAGATTCAGATTAGTAAACGAAGCTTGTTTCTTTCGCCGTTTGACTTTAGTTGCTTCGTTCGATTTGTTTCTTTTTGCAAACCGAAGTTCTTAAGTTGAACTTTCTGGTTAGATCTTTTATTTGAGTTTTACCTATGTGTTTGATGAGTGCTTATTTTATGCTTGTTTGTTTGCGATAGAGTACTCGGAGTGCGCCGCTTGCTACTTCGAATCTCTAGGTTTCATGGATCATCAGCAAGGCAAGTAACACTTTGATCATACTTCTTTACTACCCAGTTTTATTGCATTAGATCAACCCTCAAACATTGCATGGTTAGGATCTAATTAAACTGTGGGAATTGGGAAGTACTTGAGGTAGTACCTATTACCTGTTTATTATCAAACCCTTGGGAGTTACTTCTACGTTTGCTCATATTACTATGCTATGCTAGTAGACGTGGATTGGGTTTGAGTGTTACCATGACAGATGTGAGATTGTTAATTAATGGTTAGCCTTAAGGTGGCAACTAAAACTCACATCTGGGTGGATTGAGGTACCTGGGTATTCCAGGATTGCCTGTTTTCTTTTGGACCGCCACCTAGGTTCAAAGGGATCATGAGATTATTCATGCTAGAAACTTCCGTGTGTAGCCGCAAGCTATTATGGGCTCTAGCATGGTTGACTAAGTTGTGTGAACTCTTACAGTGGTAGACTAGCAGATGTAGGGGAAAGTAGGTGTAACGGTCTACCCATTCGTAAGGTGCAAACACTTCTGAAAGACTGTGTCTCGGTCATCCGTTTCTCAAACATCATGTAGTGCGAGAATCAAGCGGAGGCGATCGAGTCTTGTGGGGAAAAGTGCACAAACCTCTGCAGAGTGTACAAACTAATCATGATTAGCCGTGTCCCCGGTTATGGACGTCTTGAGTATCTAGTATCTGGATTATCATGTGAATCTCATCATGTTACTTTAATTAATTTGGTTGGCTTAATGATGATACTTAATTGGGATTGAGATGCTGTCAACCATCTCAATGTTTCACAACCACCCTGACAGTTATATAAAATTTATTCCTTTGCAGTAGGGAAAAATTGGCTTTTCGCAAAAACATTATAACCATAGAGCTTTTCCACCAGCCATATATGCATGTAGTGATAGCCTTTGTTCATCATTTCTCGATGGTGTGAATTTGCCAGCATATCCCATGTGCTGACCCGTTTTCGGGCTGCAACGTTTCATGTTGCCGACTTTTCAGACGACGAGTAAGGTGCCTTAGGTCGTGGTCTTTTACTCAGTGATGCCGTTGGAGTTGATGGACTCACTTATCTTCCAAGTCTTCCGCTAGTATCGTTTTAGATGGCCTTAAGCCATATTTGTCATACTTATTTCTCTCTTGAGATACTCGATGTAATAAGTGTGTGATTGCTACCCTGTTATAAATCCTCCATTTGTACTGTGCGTGTCAGCATTACTGATCCAGGGATGACACTGGTGCACGGTAGATCAGTCTATTTGAGGTCTGGTTGCTACAATGGCTCATGTACTAGTGGGAACCATCAAGACAAGTTTGAAAGTTTTTAACAGTTTCAGCAAGTGTAAAACAGCAACTCATCATAGCATGTATGCAAGCTTGGAACAGATGTCAAATGATGTCCAAAATTATCAAACTTGACATGTGGACAAATTACTCATAGCATACTTCAAATCATGTAATTGGAGCATCTCCAAAAGAAGCATAGATTAATCAATGACAAGCTCACCACATGGCATCATGAAGTTAATAGAAAACTGGAACATCATTTAGGCATGTTCATGGCAATGAAAACATATGCTACAGCACATATATGAGGCATCAAAAGGCATGTAATGAATGAGCATAACATGGTCATCAAAACATGTCAACTAGGCATCTCCAGATTATGCATGGAATTGATGGTAGCATAAAGTTAACAATAGCACATAATGTAACAGTTAGAGATAGCAAAAATCACTAAGTCTCACAAATCAGCAACATTAGGTAGCACACTTTGCAAGCTTGTTCTAGTCACCACAAGGCACATAAAAATACATGGATTGCACCACTGTAAAGATGGCACTCCTAAAACATGTAGACAGGATGCACAAAAGATGAACACACAAAATACTATGAAAAAGACAAATCAGCAAGTTGTGACAAACTCCAGCAGGTTATAACACTTAGCACTCTTGCAACGATGATAATGGCATCAATATGAACAGTAACATGCATGAAAATGACACTAGAATGAAGAGCACTCAGAGGTGAAGAATTTGACATATCATGCACGCAAAACGGAGCAACGAGCATGGGGTTATGGCAGGTCAAACAAGCACGCATGATGTTGAACAAACTGGGGCGGTGGAAATATACCCTCGCGAAACTGGACGGGATGGATCCGGGATGAAGTGGTGCGGGGATGGGGAGACGTTTGGATCGTCGAGTTGGTGGATCTCATCCACCCTGGAGGTTTCGGGCCGGACCTCGCCGGATCCGGCCGGAGTCGGCGACGGCAGGCGACGGGGAAGGAGGCTGGGGCGCAGCGGCGGCGAGCTCCGGCGTGGTCGCGGCGGCAGCACGAGCAAGCAGCAGCTGGCGGTGATGGGCGAGGCGCGGCGAGCAGCGGTGGTGCGGCACGATGGAGGCAGGCGCGAAGCGGCGGGGGTCGGCGGTGGCGCTCGAGGAGCGGCGGCAGATGGGCCTG